>NC_054704.1:7123572-7278572 GCF_016097555.1 Gigantopelta aegis | reverse complement strand
CTCAGGGATGGGAGAAGATGACGTCTCGTGGCCAAGTCTTGGAGGACGACTTCGTAGCCGGCGCCGCAGATCGTCTTGACAATTCGATGGATGGTGTTGTTGTCCATTTCTGTCAGTAGAATCGCTTGGCGGTAGATCTTCTGGCGCCGGTGGGTCACGATGAGTCCCGTCCTGTTCTCTAGTAGCCTGAGTGTGTGGAGCTCATAGTGGCATCCGTCTGGTAGTGGTTTTCAGTTCTGGTTGGAAAACCGGCCCCTCAGCTTCGCTGTATCCGTGGTGTCACCCTGCACGTAGTCGTGGAACTGAGCCTTGAGTTTCCCCAAGGCCAAGTGCCAGTCATCCTTACGTGCAGGGGCGTGAGGCTGTACAAGGTACAGCGTCTTGTCTCATCGCGAGCTCGAGTCGGAAGTGGCCCATGCAGACATGTCAGGTTTAAGAGAATCGAATGCTGTGATTGGCCTAAATACTTTACGGGTCATTGAGATTACCAGCAAGGTGCGGAAACGTTTATACATGTACCATTTTTTTTTAAAAGATAATATCGAATAATCGTCCCATCCCTAATGTAAACTGGGTCGAGTGAATTCCAGGCGTGTCTCAACGCGAGTACGTATGTATATGCTTTCCTGCCCCGAGTCAGACCACCCTTCTTATCGGAGGCCGGACTCGGGGTAGGCGTGCTCGAAACCATAGAGGTATATGAGCACGTTAAAACCGTATCTAATTTAATCCATGCATCTGCAGCGTAATCGATACTCCAGGCATTGAAGATTACGTATACGGATTACAGTTAAATGGAATTTGTACATTAAAGGGACATACCTGAGTTTACTACAAATTTTAAAGGGGCATTCCTGACTTTGCTCCATTGTAAGATGTTTCCGACTAATAAAATATTTCTACGATTAAACGTACATACTAATTATATTTTTTCTAGTTTATAATATCAGCGTTTGTATATTCAATGTGTTTCTGGTCGTCTTAATATTTGTAAGAAGCCCAAATTGGATTTTGTCCTCAAATAATTTCGTACGTACGAAGAAAACAATATTTTAGGAAATAAGATGAAATTTAACCTAGTACAAAATATTAGAACGATCAGAAACACGTTTAATATACAGCCACTAATATGTTATGTAGAAAAATATATTTGATATGTAATTATACGGTGCTAGAAAAATCTGTCTGACCCTAGAGCTAGATAAATCTGTCCGACCCGAGGGCTAGACGATTTCTACATACGCATTATGTTATAACTCATGTTTTACGACGATTGACTCATGTTTAAAAAAATTCTATTTGCCATTTCACGTTGTATCATTGTTTTAAAAGTATTTAAACAAATTAGTATTTTCAACTTTATATTTATTGGTAAGTTGAACATTACATATTTATGTCGTTGTATAACGTGGACTATTTTTCCGCGTATGATTATATGAGTTTGCAGGTGAAATGTATATGAATCGTTCTACAATAAACAGACCGTTGTAGCTTACAAAATTAATGTTTTGTTACTGTAATTAAATGGGCAAGAAAAGAATCATCACCGTTGTGAGGTATAGATAAGGCAATTCCAAACCTCGGGACAAAATGTTTTTGTAAGGGCTGATGTTTACAAAAAACATTGTGTCCCTCGGGTTGGAATCTATACCTCACAAGGGCGATAGATTCTATTATTCCATGACGTCAGCCCATGCGGAATAAATCGGTCTTGCATGGCCACGTGACTTCTATGATTTTCGGTTTATACTTAGTATAAACCATTTCGGGTACGATCTTTTCAATGGTTATGATTATTTTATTGCAAGATAAAAAAAAAAATAGGTTTTTCACGTTTTCCCAAAATGCTTGTTTTTCATCTACTGGATGGAAGAAAAATAATCCTTCATTATGTATCCATGTGGTACAGGGCTAATCCACCCTCGGGTACATAATATGTCAGCGTGGAATAGCCCTGTCCCACATGGACATATATGAAGGATTCTTTTAATACGAAAACGCCGATACAAACTCGATACCAGACTACTGACTCCAAACACTGTGGATCTGCGTATGCGATCACTATGATGGGTTACAGATACGTATATACGAAAATTCGATACTACTGACTGAAACCATCGTTTCAAAATCGTTCATATTAGCTATAAATATACATATAATAAACTTGAGAAGTGACCGTTTAACAAGGGACTTTTCAGATGTTTCATTCTAACTGCATAGTCATCTAGCAAAGTTGCTATTTGATAGCAGGGTGCGGACGTAACCCAGTGGGTAAAGCGATCGCCTGATGTGCGGTCGGTTTAGGATCGATCCAGTCTGGTGTAACAAAGGCCGTGGTATGTACTATGTATTATCCTGTCTCTGGGGTGGTGCATACATAAAAGATTCCTTGCTTCTAATCGAAAAGAAAAGCTCATGGTGTTTTCATTCGTTTTGACATTGTTTATTCCTCTCTAGCTGCCCCCCCCCCCCCCCCCCCCCCGCAACTGGTATGTCAAAGGCCGTGGTACGACCTGCAGGGCAAGTGCATTTAAACGATCCTTAGCTACTTTATCATTTATATCAGAAGCCTACGCGAAGGCAGCGGGTTTCCTTACATTTTGCAGACCAAGTGCTAAAATAACCAGATGGACGTATTTTAAAATGGGCTGTGATGTATACAAATATCCCTTCATTCTCAGACGATACCATTTGGAGTACGTGGCAACTCAGTCTTAGTAGCTATTTGATTTATTAATCATCGGCTATTGGATGTCAAACATTTGAGAGGAAACTTGTTACATTTTTCCATTACTTGCAAGTTATCTTTTATATGCACCATCCCACAGACCGGATAGCAAATACCACGGCCTTTGACACACCAGTCGTGGTGCACTGGCTAGAACGAGAAATAGGCCCATGGGTCCACTGACGGAGATCGATCCCGGACCGACCGCTATCGGCCATACAAAAGTGTGCACATCTTTTTTTTTTCGGTAATACTTGCATGAACCAAAAAATAATTGCGGTTAAATTTTATAATTAAATTTAGATGTATACTTTAACAATACATAACTGAATTTATTTTGTTTAGCTTTAAATACGCCTGTAGTATTGTTTGTGTAAACTTCATTGATACTTGTGTCGCGTAAGAATGCAAACGTTCATTCACTTTTATTTGAATCAGGTGATTTTTTGTTGTTGTTGTTGTAAATGACGTCATTTCCTCAAGCTGCTGTACATCTTTACTGATAATTTAGCTATATTGTCGTATTCGTGTTTTGTTTATAGTTTATGAAAGTGAATGAAGGGAACGTGTCTAACATTTATGTTGTCGGTGGAACCGTTTAATTTTAGCCAACAGCTGTAGAACATCGCTTACAAGTAAGTTACAGGCGTGAAGTGTCCTACATGATTTCTTTGGACACCGACCGAGTCTCATGTCATGATTAGCGAACAATAATCCGGCTTGTTGCACAAAACTAGTGCGAGTCAGTGTGTGTGTGGGGTGGGTGGGTGGTGGTGGTGGGTAGTAGGCGTGGCTTAATTTTTTTCCAGTTCATAGAGATATGAACGAAAAAAGGTAAGCACCTCTGGACCAATCAGATTGCCGTAAAGTGTATACACGCAAAGAAAATTTAATTATACGTATATGAAAATGAGTATTCATGTACATTAAAATAAAAAAAGTACATAATTATAATTATGTATTGTGTAAAATCACATTGCAAAGAAATGTGAAAATACAAATATATCATATACACACACACACACACACACACACACACACATTCTCTCTCTCTCTCTCTCTCTCTCTCTCTCTCTCTCTCTCTCTCTCTCTGTATGTTTTTTTGTGTCATTCTTCTGCACCTTCAGTTTATGACAGCAAAATCCAGTCATTGTCAACGTGTTATTGCATTATATAACGAATGTAGTTATTAAACCGCGTAGGCCTAGATAATAGAACGTATCCAATTTGAGGGAGTGGCGCATGTTCATGATATGACGCGTATTACCATCCTAGACAGAACAGAACAGAACTTTATTACACTCGTGGCCATCGTTCGATGGCATCAGAGGAATACATAAATAACATAGCATAAACAACATCAAGATGACAATATCTGAATAAAAACGAATAAAACATATATACACAATAGAAGTCTTAGGAGGAGCAGAATTGTTTGTTGATAATAACAATAAATTTACACAATTTCTTAAGGGTGCCAATATTTTTACAACTGAACAGCTTTTTAAATTTATATATATTTGGTCTATTTATGTAGTACTTTTTAATATATTTAGCCCTTTCCGCTGTAAATTTTGCACAGATAAATAAATAATTAAACTCATCCCCAACATCGTTTGTAGTACAATATATACATTTTCTATTTTCATATAATATGTTCCTCCACCTTCCTTGTTCAATTGGTAAAAAGTGATTGGCAATACGGAATCTAAGGAAGGTGGTGTACATAGTGTTATCCAGAATGTTAAAATAAGATTCAAACTCAAGTTTATCTTTAAATATTCTATAGGTCAAACCCTTAGATGAGTTTGAGATTTCACTTTGCCAGTGTTGTTGAAATTGGTCTGAAAGTCTTTGTTTGACTAACTTTTTTAAACTTAAGACAGTATTACAGGTTTTGGAAACATCGTTTATATCAATAGGTCCGTCCACCTGTTGCGATTGATGCGTGGTTAGCAGGAACGGATACCAAGCTGTACAAATGTTTCTCATCTTGGAAGTCATTTGTGCGGGCAAATCATGGACATTTCTTATTTCTTCTCCACTAGAATCACCGCACATTTATCCACAAAACAATGTTGTTAGTAGTAAGGGCAACACTGTAGGGGATACCGATTACACTATTGCACAATCCATAATGGCCGCCAAACTGTGCAGGGATGATGCAAGGTGATGAAATAGGTGACGTCAGAACGCCTCGCCCCTGTGATGAATAATCTCTGACGTGACGAGCTTCTAACTGGGTGTGGTCTTTAGTCATGAAACGAATTTACGAAATGTTATATAAGAAATGTTTCATGTTGGTTTTGAATTTTTTTTTTTTAAATACAAATACAAATAATACTGAACGGCCCTTTTTTAATAAAAAGGAAATGATATATACATATCTAATATTTTATCAAATCAGTTTTAAATACAAATTATTTGTTTGCGTGTAAGTTCATTAATTTTATTTGAGACGTGTATATTGAGAAATACATTTGTTTTGCAGTCCAGTTAAAGAGAACTAACTAAAGAGGAATTTTACCGTAATGTACTTACATTTTTTTAAAATATGAAATATCTCCACAGAACACATTAAATCCATGTTACACTGGGCAATGATAACTCAGAACTTTTCTCTCTAAGCGTTGATGCTATTTAACCGAGGGCCTGTTTTGGGGAGAATTCTTTGAAATGGGTGATTAAAATACCATTTGTCGCTACAAACAGTGGATTTATGCTACGCCCTGGTTGTAGCTAACGGAAAACCAGTTTAAAACTACATTCACTGGAATATTTTTATTATTTAAGCATATAGAACAGAAAATCCAATTACGTTTGGTGCATATAAGACGCCGCACTCCGCATTGGTTTCACTACGCTGGCTTTTCCTGGTCAAAAACAAAGCCAGTATTTTGAAAGTGTGACACTTTTGACGGGCTCGTACCGATCTCGGTTTTCATTGGCTTATCACAAGTATAGAATTCCCCAACAAGAGATCACGTGAGATTTCGCAATTTTTGAACAAATTTAACTGTCTTGATTGAGGGGTCGTCTCATATCTCCAAAACATATTTATATCCATAGAGGTATGGTACAACGCCTTTCCAGGGGTCGTTGAGCGGGGGATTTGCCTTGAAATTTTGACAGTGGCCAGCTGTTGGCATACGCGTTACATGTAAGGGAGTGTTACTAATTACGTAACGCTCTAGGGGTAGAGGAAGAGGGTACTGTGTTCGATTTACGTAACATTTTTCAAGACTATATGTTATTTTTATTCATTACTTACACTTAAGAAGGTACGACTGTCGATAATACGTTGTCAAGATCAAACCGGTTTTAACTAACGACTCTAGTACCGTATCCTCAAACGAACGTTCTTCGTACAGCGCAATATTTCTCTTAATTTTTTGAGACGAACCCTACAATTTGAAATAGGCAAACGCACGTGTTAACTGAAACTGACAACAGGCTGTCGTTTGTGCTTTGCCGAGGTATGGCGGCACAGGCGACGAATCAAGCGTATGCGTTTGACGATATCCGTTCATAGCGAACACACACGACTTTTTTAAAAGTGCATTTGAACTTGTATTTCACATTTGTACACGATGTTATAATATGGTAACCAGAGAATGTAACTTTAAACTGAAGCTTGATAACCACTCTTTTTTTAATTATTATTATTTTTTTTTTTTTAATTCGGTAACGTTTTACTCACTGATTATTAAATTTAATAATTTTTTGGAAATATCTCACGCGAATCCAAATAGATGCGAATTGTTAGCCCTGGAATATAAAAGATAGCGTCTTTCCTCCAAGACTACCTATCAGAATTACCGATTATTTGACATTCAACACTCGATGATTAATAAATCAATGTGCTTTAGTGGTGTCATTAAACAAAACAAACTTTTTTCCGTTATCACTAAATTAGCGTAGTTGTTAAGTGAAGTCAGTTTGCAGTAACGGTTCAAAGCATATTACATTTTCATACTGCAACTACTACTTCTGACCCTAATGATTACAAATACAAATATTAAAGGATGTAAGAATTTATTTGCCATTTAAAACGAAATATTAGCGTTTAAAGTTCGTAACGAGAAAATGACGCGCGCGGCCATCCATAGACGTTCATCATAAATTCATTTGTTTTAGAATGGCGGTGCTTGTTTTGAACGTAAGTTTAGCTGAAATGACGAGTAGTTTACTCCATATTTTCAATGAATCTACCTGTGGTGTGCATTCTGTTTCAGCAGGTTAAATTGTACAGCTTTGTAACATGGTAAATGCAGCACTAATAATAGTAAGACCAGTCGGTTAAAAAACCCACGTCACTCGACCCGCGCATATACGACGTGTTTCCGGTCGGTTCGAACTTCATCTAGCGTGTACCGATAAAACCGAACTTTGTTCATTGTTTAGTTGAAGTGATCCACTGAGGTGGTTCGAAACTGTGACTGAACTAAATCCCGCCCCCTAGCCATACGTATTTTTATAATAATCATTACTGCGGATAAAGCTATCCCGAATTTGTGGAGAAGAAAATGGTTTTGTTTAACAACACCACTAGAACAAATTGATTTATTAGTCATCGGCTATTAGATGTCAAACATTTGGTAATTCGACATACAGTCTTAGGGAGGAAACTGCTACATTTTCCATAAGTAGCAAGGGATCTTTTATATGCACCGTCCCTCAGACAGGATAACACATACCACGGCCTTTGATATACCAGTCATGGTTCACTGATTAGAACAACCTCACAATGACCATCAACACCACTACCCCGTAAAACCAAAATCACAGTCATCAGTTGCAAACTTGCAACGATTCACAAAATGTTAAATGCCCTTGCAGGTCAGGAGGTGTGGAAACCGCGGGCGTCAATGTAGGCTTCACAACGTCGTCTCGTAGACTCAGTAAACCTGTTCACCAGCATAGCAGGCATATCGTGCCACCCCTGTACAACGGCCTACTGCAGCTGCTGAATGTTTAGCGGCTGGGGAATTTGCATGTGAATTACCCTACCAAGTTCATCCCATAGATGGAGGTATAGTGGCACTGCTGGCCAAGGCAATGCGTCCACGTTGTTTTGAGTCAGAAAGTCCGTACACATTGTGGCCACGTGTGAATGTGCGTTATCATGCATATGATGTGCAAGATATGGACCAACACCAGGGGCAAGGATTTCGTCTCTGTGACGAACGCCTGCAAGGTCACTATGAACAACATGAAGGTCAGTTCGACCTCTCGCAGAAATCCCAAACCACACCATGACGCTAAGTATACTTACGCCAAACCTGTCCACTTCCGTATCTCTCACCTCTTCTACGGTATACCCTGAAATCTCGCAGAAATCCCAAAACACGCCCATTAGCAACTCTTAAGCTGAATCTCGATTCGTCACTAAAGAAGACATTTCTCCAACGAATTATGGTCTATCGGATATGACGTCTTGATCACTGTAGACTTAGCATACGGTGGTGTTATGTCATAAGGGGCCGTGTAATTGGCCCACCTGCACGGATGTTGTATGCTTCGGTCGGTTTCTTACAGTCTGGGCAGTGATGTGCAACTGATGGGCAATAATGGTAGTTGGTTGAAATCGGTTTCGAAGGATTGTGGTTCGGATATACTGATCCTGTACAGCCAGAGTAACTAGTGGCATACCACTACCGAGGACGGTCATTGGTGGATCCAGTGACGTTTAGTCGACAGACAAGTCTGTGTACAGTCTCTCTTCTCACAATAAAACGTCTGGCAACGTCACTGATGCCGATACCTGCTTGTATTCCAACAGCTCTCTCACGGTCTTTTGGTGTCAATCGTGGCATTGTTAAAATAATTGTTATTTGTTGTTTTAAAACAAAACTGAACTTCTGTAAGTATTCCATTTAAAAAGGGGGCGGGACGTAGCTCAGTGGTACAGCGCTCGCTCGATCCCCGTCGGTGGGCCCATTGGGTTATTTCTCGTTCCAGCCAGTGCACCACGACTGGTATATCAAAGGCCGTGGTATGTGTTATCCTGTCTGTGGGATGGTGCATATAAAAGATCCCTTGCTGCTAATCGAAAAGTGTAGCCCATGAAGTGGCGACAGCGGGTTTCCTCTATATATATATATGTGTGGTCCTTAACCATATGTCTGACACCATATAACCGTAAATAAAATGTGTTGAGTGCGTCGTTAAATATAGCATTCCTTCCTTCCTTCGATTTAAAACGTGGACTCGTATGGGCAGAAAAAAACATTCCCAAGATGTGGAAACCGTGCACATGTTCTGCCCGTGAACCCGTGACGTTATCTGCAACATTCCGAAAAAGCACACACGTTTATTAAAGTATCACTCCATTACAACGGAAAACAATGCACCATATACATACAACCGATGTAAATAATAACATTGTAAGGTTTGCTAAAAGTATATAAAAGACAACCCAAGTAAACAACCCAATATAGTACAGTTAAAACAACGTACTAATAAAACAATAACATAATATAACAGTTAAAATGTAAAACATAAATCATCTTATAGTATATAAAAGGGATTTTCCATATTTAACAATGCTATGACAGGTTTTGGCAGCTAAGATACAAATATCGGGACAGTACAAGATAAAACACAATGTATGCATGTCGGTGCAGTCATCTTGATTAAAAAGGAACTATCTGCAGTGTGTGAGTAGTTCTAACGTTTCATCACCATATAATGGGAAGTTCATACGTGACACTTGTTTTCAAATTTTCAAGACAACTATTACAAATCACAAATCCTTTCTTCCAGCAATTTATTATTGAATCGACCGGTTCTCTTTAAACAAATATTCCTTTCCTACATAATATTAACAAACCAAACGTCCGAAAAGACTGGGCCACCATGTTTTCCGTTTCAGTGTCTTTATTTGTTTTGTTCATATGATGGGCTGCATTGAAGATATTACAGGAAACAAAAGAAAAAGAAATGTTTTATTTAACGACGCACTCAACACATTTTATTTACGGTTATATGGCGTCAGACATATGGGTAAGGACCACACAGGTTTTGAGAGGAAACCCGCTGTCGCCACTACATGGGCTACTCTTTCCGATTATCTGCAAGGGATCTTTTATTTGCGCTTCCCATAGGCAGAATAGCACAAACCATGGCCTTTGTTGAACCAGTTATGGATCACTGGTCGGTGCAAGTGGTTTACACTTACCCACTGAGCCTTGCGAAGCACTCACTCAGGGATTGGAGTCCGTATCTGGATTAAAAATCCCATGTCTCGACTGGGATCCGAACCCAGTACCTACCAGCCTGTAGACCGATGGCCTAACCACGACGCCGGTTTAAAGGAAACATGTCACGAGACCATATTATAGTTCATTTTAAAAGCAAAATGATATAAAAATAATATACAAATAAGTTTATAACAATAAAATACGTGTAATTGTCTTAAAACGTAGAAATTACACCAATCGGTATCAAAGTACGATTTATGCATATTTATTGGTGAGTTTTCGGAATTAAACGGAAGTGACGTCAGTCACGCTGTACTCTTCCATTGCTTTTAACTGTTAATATATATGGAGTAATGGGCTTACAATCTTTTCAGAGCCCAACAATGCCGTACTGCGCGGCCTTTGGGTGTAAAAATAAACAGTTTAATGGATCGGGATTATCTTTTTTCGGTTTTCCAAAGAATTGTATCCGAAGAAAGGCG
The DNA here is from genome assembly GCF_016097555.1 of Gigantopelta aegis. Lineage (NCBI taxonomy): Eukaryota > Metazoa > Mollusca > Gastropoda > Neomphalida > Peltospiridae > Gigantopelta > Gigantopelta aegis. The sequence continues at coordinate 7,268,160 of NC_054704.1, read as the reverse complement.
TGGGTATTTTATTGCAAAAGAAAAGATTGGACACCAACGCCGTATAGTACTTTGGGGTCATCCTATTTACAGCCCGGAGCCCGAAAGTTACCCGGAGACAAAAACAGAACCCGGATTTTAATGCCGAGGTGTACATTGTTCATATCTGGCACAAAGATACTCTTCAGCATGATGTATTTATATATGTTAAAAAAAAATTAATGTAGGAAAAACAAAATTAAAGAAAAAAATATAATTTTTCATTTCGGACTGTACATAACGAAATCTGTATTCACCGTCCGAAGAAGGATACGTTAATTAAATAATTAAATATGGCATATACAAGCATGGCATTTTGCACGAGGAAACATCTCAGTACGATATGTTTAAATATGTTTTAAAAAAGTGTACAAAACAAAAATTATTTTTAATAAGGTTTTTCATATTCGGGCGGAGTACGTCACGAAAACGTATCTCACCGAACGAAGCCCGAAAGTAACCAGACGACCAAACAGAACCCGTATGTTAATGCCGAGGCGTACATTGTTCATATCTATATATCTTGTACCCTCCTTCTTTGTTACATATTTAAATACATCGTACAGAGATGTTTCCTCGCGCCAATATCGCACGTGCAGTCACCGAGTGTCAAAACAGTTAGTATTACCACCTGTTTTGGTTTGTTGTTATGCACATACTGCTCCCCTAAAGCGCAGTACTGTTACGCATACATCATTTATTGTTGGGTGTTTTTCTGTTTGTTGTTTTTTTAGGTTATTTATGTTCTCTTTTCACTTCCCACTATTTTGGGTTCTGATTGTTATTGTAGGGTCGTTGTGCAACATGGTTGCCAACGACCTATTGTTTACTTTTTATGTTAAAAAAGGCTTTGGTACAGCATATCATGTGTACATATACATTTATGAGTTTTTGGTTGGTGGAGGAAGGTTATCAGGATTCACTAGGAGTATATCTCAAGGCTCATGTATATCACTTACATTATTATTATTATTATTATTATTAAAGTTAAAAATGTTCTTTGTCAAAATTCCAAATGAGTAGTAGTATTAAGTTTGTGTCTGCAAATTGTCGGGGTCTTGCAGATGAAAAGGTTTTGAGAGATGTGTTAAATTACTATAAATCAAAAACATATTCAATAATATGTTTGCAGGACATTCATAAAGATGAAAATGGTGCACGGCGGATGAAACATTTATGGAATATGCACACACTAATAGCACCTTATAATACAAGACAGAGAGGAGTTGCTATTCTATTTAATAATGATAATGAATATGTTATTGATAAGGAACATACCTTCATAGACCCAAACGGTAATTACATAATAGCTAGATTAACGATAAATAAACATACTGATTTGACTATAGTAAATATTTATGGTCCAAATGAAGATTCACCGCAATTCTATTTGGATATTTTTAATAAAATTAATTTTGAACAAGAAAACGTGATATTTTGTGGAGATTGGAATTTTTGTATTAGACCCACAGCTAGATCTCGAAAATTACAAACGTATTAATAACCTAAGAGCAAGACAAGCAGTATTAGAAACTATAACTAAAAATGACTTAATAGATGCTTGGAGAATATTAAATGGGGATACCAAATCATTTACGTGGAGGAGGAAAAAACCTAGACAGCAGGCTAGACTAGATTATTTTCTTGTATCTCCAAATATTTTTGACAAAATTTTAGATGCTAAAATTACAATACCGTGTAGATCTGACCATAATGCTATTAATATAACGTGTAATTTTTCGGACCAAGAATGCGGTAGAGGATATTGGAAATTTAACAACTCCCTATTAAAGGACCCATCTTATTGTACTCAAGTTAAAAATATAATAAAACAAACGAAAACTGAATATGGTCAACAGTGCAAAATGAAAATATTCAAATGATACGTAATGCTGACATAAACTTTAAGATACCAGTATCATTATTTTTAGAAACATTGTTAATAAAAATTAGAGGTAAAACGATATCCTATGCTACCTGGAAAAAACGTCAGGAATTAAAGGAAGAAACCGATTTAGAAACAAAAATATCTAATATTCAAAAAGAAATAATTCAGAACATAAATGAAAATATTTTAGATGAACTGCAAGACACACAACGGAAATTAGAATCTATTCGAGATAAGAAAACAGAAGGCGCCTATATAAGGTCAAGGACATTGTCGTATCAATTAGGCGACAAGCCAAGTGCATATTTCTATAGTTTAGAAACTAGAAATTATGTCACAAAGACAACTCTAAAATTAGAGACACCTACAGGAACTATTACTTCAACAGGCGAAATATTAAACGAGCAGAGGCTTTTTTATCAGTCATTATATAGCTTTAAAAGTGTTTCAACTGAAAAGATTAATGACTTAATTAACACAAATATTCCAAAACTTAACAAAGAAACTTCAAATAAATTAGAAGGTAAAATATGTATGCAGGAATTAGTATCGACCTTAAAAAAAATGAAGAACAATAAAAGTCCTGGACTAGATCTCCTGTGATCTGGACAAACCTAGTAAGTCTGTTGAGCGCAAATTTGAGAAAACAAAGGAAAACCGTTTGGCTTTAGGTTTAAGCTACTGAAAATAAAATAAATTTTATTTGGGCTTTTTAGATGAACATAATTAGAAGTCTTTCCAGTATATTTGTTTTTATCATGTTGACTGGTTTAATCTGGTTACATAACGACTTAGTAGGTTTCACCTGATCAAACCAATTGTACAACCAAATATTTTCATCAACAAAAAACTAGTATGTCGGCAGTACTTCACTGTATTGCTTAAAACCTGGACAATTCAACAGAAATATGAACAAACAGCAACTCTAGTTTGATTACAATATCAATGACATTCTTTCATGGCATGGGTCGTATAAACTACAACTGTTTATGCATATTCTTCACTTGCAAACCTTTGCATGTTTAAAGGGGCTTTAATAAACTGTTATTATTTCACAGTTCTTAGAATCTGAGAATACATTCTAACATGACATGTAAGAAAGTGCATGTTTTCAATGGACCCTGTCTAGTTCAGACAGATATTACTCAAACTGTTCAACCAGATGAGCATTTCCATCATTCACTGGAATGTCCTGCCAGAATTTCCTCTTAGCAGCTGGGAATGACTGTGCCAGTTTGATAATATTCTGACGTTTTACTCCAGGAATACCCCTTGGTTGATTCTTGGTAGGTGGAGTAACGTCCAGTCTGAACTTGGGTTTCAGAAACTCGACTTCCTGGTAGTCTTCCTCGAAACCCTGCTTAAACCAAATTGCGCGCAAACCTTTCTGGAATTCTGCCACAGATATCGAGTTTAGATGAGGTAGCGTAACGTTCTTGGATTTTCTATTACGGTGACCGTCCTCAAATTCATAAAAATCATGGTATTGCATTATGATTGGCTTGATCTTGGCCCCAGATTTGTCGCATAGATCTACAAAATCCTGAAATGTACACATTTTAGGAGACTTCTTCATTTTACTTCCAATGCTACCATGGACGCTGTCAGCCACGGCAGTAGTCTTTTTGGGGATGGCCGGTGGCAGACTTGGTATGCGTTCAGATCTAGGCTTACTTGTTGCTGCTATAGTGGATGTACATTGTGTAGGCCCAGTACTAGCTGTACTAGCAGGCATGTTTACCTTAACAATGGCATGAGTGGATCGCAAGGGTAAATTGTCCTTCTGTACACTTTGATCGGCTGTAACTGCTACGGTTTGATCGACTTGTTGTGACCCAGCCTTCTTTAAGGCCAACTCTAGCATCATTTTCCCACGGGACGCCATTTTATTATCAGTAAATAAGCAGAAAACGTGAGCAATATCAGCACAGAACTCTAATAATGGAGGCTGCCATTGCCATGTAATCACATGACCAGAATGAAAAAACGTGATTGGTCCATTCGACTTGCTAGGTTTTTTTCAAATCAGTATACATGACATGCTCAAAACTTGTTGACATACTAGGTTCTTCCAGAGGAAAAACTGCCAACAGAGAAGAGTTTCACAATCGTTAACCTGATAAAATGAAGAGGTAACACTTAGTAAGTCCAAATATGGGTCTAACTAAATTTTCACCCAAATTCGACTTACTAGGTTTTTCCAGATCACAGGAGAGATGGGTTCACGACTGAGTTTTTTAAGTTTTTCTGCATAGACTTAGGTGATTTTGTTTTAAGAACTATAAATGAAGGTTATGATAAGGAACAATTGTCTGTATCACTTAGAAGAGGGGTAATTACTTGTATATCAAAAGCAAATAAGAACAGACATCTCTTAAAAAACTGGAGACCTATATCACTGTTAAATGTCATTTATAAACTAGCATCCGCCTGCATAGCAGCTCGAATAAAACCAATTTTAAATAGTATTATAAATGAAGACCAAAAAGGTTTTGTAGAAGGGCGCTTTATTGGTGAAAATATAAGGACATTGTATGATATTTTATTCGAAAGTAAGTCTAATAACATACCAGGACTAATACTTTTAATTGATTTTGAAAAAGCGTTCGATTCTATATCAATGCAATTCATACACAAAACTTTAAAATATTTTGGTTTCGGTCCATCAATTCGAAAATGGGTATCTACTTTTTACAATAATGCAACGGCACACATTCTACAAAACGGACATCTCTCGGAACCTTTCAACATCGAAAGAGGCTGTCGGCAAGGAGACCCCCTTTCGCCATATTTATTTATATTAGGTGTAGAAATTCTTGGAATTCTTGTTCGGACAAATCCTCTTATTAAAGGAATCGATATAGGGATCTTGAATATAACATTGGACAATTTGCCGATGACACTCAATTGTATTTAGATGGATCTCCTTTGTCTCTTAGAAATGCATTTCGTACTTTAGATATTTTTAGAGACATATCGGGATTGAAAATAAATAAAGAAAAAACAAAAACTATTGGATTAGGTCCCCTTGCGAATACCGTGGCGGAAATGTGCAAACAGCTAAGTCTAGATTGGTGTGAAAACGATTTTGAGGTTCTAGGTATAACACTTAATAAAACTAGATAATATCTGGACACTGAATTTGGATGAAAAACTGGTAAAAATAGAAAAACTGTTAAATTCGTTGCGTGGCAGATGCGGAACTATATGTGGTAGGATAACGGTTGTCAAAACATTAGCTATGTCAAAACTAACTAATATTTTTACCAGTCTACCAAATCCACCTAATGAATATATATTAAAAATAAACAGAATGATTTTCTCATTTATATGGAAAGGTGGTCCAGATAGAATTAAACGCTCAGTTATTACAAAAAATTATACTGAGGGTGGGTTAAAAATGATTGAAACATTAACATTTATTAAAGCTCTAAAAGTTTCATGGTTAAGACGCTACTTTCAATCAGACTGCAAATGGAAATGGTTTGTAAATAAATATATGGATAATGTAGCTATATCTAAAATGGGAGCCAATGTTAGTGAATATTTAAATAAAAAGTTTAAAACTCCTTTTTGGAATGATGTATTGAATGCATGGAAAGATCTTGTGCAAAAAACAGAAATTGAAACTTGCGACGAAATAGTAAATGAGCCGATATGGTACAACACACATTTTAAAAACAGGTCATTATTTATCCGCAATTGGTATAATAACGGTATAACACATATCAGAGATCTTTTATCTGAAACAGGATACATCATTCCTTTTGCAGAGTTAAAACAAAAATACAACATACGAGGAACATTTTTAGATTACGAAAATGTAATTCATAGTATCCCAGAAAATTGGAAAGGCATTGTCCAAAAATTACAAGGACAGATAAATTTATATAATACTTTGTGTCCGACGTATATGTTTTTAATGACAAAAATTAGTAAAGGTTGTGGTGTATATTATAATATACTTTCTATGAATGTAGAAATGCCAATAGCACAAATCCGCTGGTCTGCGATAATAAACGATGATAACACCCCTGGAAAAAGATATATTTAACACCCAGATTATGTACTAAACAAATCGCACTTATAGATTTTCAATATAAAATTCTTAATAGAATAATAGCAACCAATACCTTTCTATGTAGGATAGGGATTCGGGACGATGCACTTTGTACTTTCTGTAATGAGGACGAGGACACGATAATGCACCTTTTTGTAAAATGTTCAAAAGTGACTTCTTTGTGGCGAAATTTGGAATCTTGGATTTTTGACGTAACGGGATGCCGTACAGTTATAAACGATAGAAAGATAATATTTGGTATACAAACAGGACAAAAAATACTTAATCATTTAATTTTAATAACAAAAAATATATATATAATGCTCGAGTAGCGAACATCTCACTATCGTTTCCTCGTCTTCTAGCCATGGTAAAGGATTATTACATGACAGAAAAAATAATATCACAAATAAATTTGCAAGGGGACGACCATATTAAAAAATGGTGCCTATTTGTCGCGGTATTAGAAGCCAGTGAATAAATATTCTTCTTCTCCGTTTTCTTTTTATTAAGGTTGATTTAATCAACTGGTTTTAATGCATTTATAATAATATATATTTATGCAAAAATAGAAGTCGTGGAAATAGGAGACCTACGGTGAAATAGCCCATGTGTTCAAATACATGTTATACCTCCCTGAAACATCAGCTGTACATATCTTTTTACCTTCTTTTTTCAAATACTGTTTGTATTCAATGACGTGATGTGTGTATAGTGTATTGTTCTTTTTTTCTTGTATTTTGTAATTTATGTTTTACAAACTGTACCTTTGCCAATAAAAAGAAAAATAAAGAATTAAAAAAAAAAAAAAAAAATCCCACGTTTGTATATGCCATATTTAATGACTTAATTGACGTTTCCTTCTTCGGACGGTGAATACAGATTTCTGTATGTACAACCCGAACGTGAAAAATGCGATTTAAAAAAAAAAAAAAAATCCTTTTTTTTTTTCTTCACATATTTAAAATACATCATACCAAGGTGTATCTTTGTGCTAAATATGAACAGTATACACATCGGCATAAACATCTGAGTTCTGTTTTTCTCTCCGGGTTACTTTCGGGCTCCGGGCTGTAAATAGGTCGACCAGTAAGGCACTATCGGTATCCGTTTCTTTTTCAGTATCACTGTTGTAAGTAAATATGTGTCTTTCTTCAGTATCACTGTTGTGAGTAAACATGTGTCTTTCTTCAGTATCACTGTTGTGAGTAAACATGTGTCTTTCTTCAGTATCACTGTTGTGAGTAAATATGTGTCTTTCTTCAGTATCACTGTTGTGAGTAAACATGTCTTTCTTCAGTATCACTGTTGTGAGTAAACATGTGTCATGTGTCTTCTTCAGTATCACTGTTGTGAGTAAACATGTGTCTTTCTTCAGTATCACTGTTGTGAGTAAACATGTGTCTTTCTTCAGTATCACTGTTGTGAGTAAATGTGTCTTTCTTCAGTATCACTGTTGTGAGTAAACATGTGTCTTTCTTCAGTATCACTGTTGTAAGTAAATATGTGTCTTTCTTCATTTTCCAAAGGCTCAAATTGATACGACAAAACGTTTTGCGAATGAACACTCATTTTTTGGTAAACTCTGCCTTGTGAGTGGTACCGACTAATGCTTAAATGTAAAGCTTCAGATCAAGCGACGCGTGACTGATGTCACGGACCACGTGATCGCCTTGCTAATTAAAGATCGGCAATTTCCGCTAAGAGCTCGTATGTGTGTGTGTGGGGGGGGGGGGGGGGTGTTTACGGAGCAATGTTAAGTAATTAATTTCCTTTTTTTATTTTATTTTTTAGGTGATTCAATTTATAATTAATTCTACATGGTTGGTGCCAAATATAGGTTACGTGGCATGTTTCCTTTAAAATACGGGAACAACCGCTCTAACTCGTTCCAGGGCGTGGTTCCTAGCTGCTTTATTTCAGCTTGAAAAAGGACAAATGGCCATAATCGCAGTCAAACGTTATAGTACATTTAACTGCAAAAAGTTACTAGCAAGTTGTAACGTCGTTAAGTTTAACAGTACGTACCATCAATACAGCTCTACCTACCAACATCACCCTGTTTACGTACCACACGCCCTCGGCCCTTTTAAAATATCCGAGTCTTATCAGATGCAAAGTGCCAAAGAATAAACACTTATATATCAGCGTGTTGGGGCGATTAATTGCCCTTTCACTTCTGCTGTAGAACTGTGTTGGTATATGTACTTTAGAAGTTACGGCTGCAGGACGCAATGTCTCGACGGTAAACCAAGGACATATCTGTGGATTGGCACAAAACAAATTGCTCCAATTGTGTTCATCGTTCTGCAGAGATATTCTCCGATCAACAGCGGGTCCCTTTTTTAACAAAGTGTAGCCGTTTTTATAGTTTTGTTTCTCAGAGGCTGGACTTGTTTCCGTGAGACTGCACTTTGTGATAACTGTCCTGTTTTTGGAGGTGAAACCCTGAGCAGAGTTTTCACCAGAGCTGAAAGACAGCTCTGTAGACTGCAGATCTCCAGTACGGTAATCAACAGGACCAGGAATGAGATCAAGGGAATTACATCCTAACAGAAGCAGATGTCTAAGTCTATTTGCCCACCTGCTAGGTGTTTTGCACGGAAAGGTTTCAGGAGGTCATGATGTAAGATGGTTTGTCGCGATTCACCGGTCTCAAGCATTTCGAAACTACATTCGGTCCTACCTATACTTGTTGTAGTTTGGGCGAATTCCCATTCTGCCTAGTTGAATTCAGGCAATCAACCAAGTCGCCCACATTATACTGCTGTTCAAAGGCGCGTAAATCTGTCGTCTTTGGGTGTCCTTAAGATGGAATTGTGCAAGATGATGCACCTCTTGTAGAAAACCTTCAATCTTGGTGTTTCCTTCTGATGATTGACGTTAGCCAATCCAAATATAATATCATACGGCATGTGAACCTCGTATCCAAACATGAACATATTTGGGGTGAATCCTGTGGCCTGGTGTGGGGTACTTCTATAGGCAGCTTTGAGTAACGGTAGAATGACATCCCAATCAACTGACCTTTACTGACCGATTGAATCTCTCAACTTGTCCATTGGAGAAGGGTCTGTACGGGGTTGTTCGAGTCTTTATGATTTGAAACCGCTGGCATACTTGAGTGATCAAGTGACTTGTGAAGTTTATTCCCTGGTCTGTGTGAGGTTCTAAAGGAGCCCCGTATCTGGAAATAACTCGCTAACTAACAAAACGAGCTGTTGTCTCTGCAACTTGGTCTGGAATTGGCTACGCCTCCACTTATTTTGTTAATTGGTCTGTGATTACAAGAATGTAACGTTTACCATTAGCAGAAAGTGGGAACGGCCCAGAAATATCAAGGTGAATCCTGTTCACCGTCGCACTGCAATAGTAACTTTACTCACCGTGCAGTGTTCACGGGTTTACTCTCTGGTGTTATGGTCTTTCCTTTGACTGTAGGAACTGTTGACATATACATCTAAGTTGGCTTCGATTGTGTTCGACCTGGGACTAGTATATCGCCAATCAACAAATCCCCATGCCTAGACAAAACTGTAACATCGGCATGCCTTAGGAAATCCATGCCAAGTAAAACGCAATCTCGAATAGGGGCTACATAGACAATCGTAAAGTGGTCATTATACCACTTTGAACCTTCATTTCCGAGCCATCACTTGCATTTGACAGGTTTTTTTTGTACATGTCCCGTAGTGCAGCCCTGCAGCTTTAGCACCTGTATCCACCTGTATACTGATACCATCTAAACGGATGATATTAATTGGACCAGAATGAACAATTGTAGCTTCACACTTCTCTGTTTTCTGGGCATCACCTACTGAAGAGTTATCACTCTGGCGAGATGAAGGACGTGAACCAGATTTCCTACTTGGAGTATTTGAACTGGTCCCGTGTCAATCAGTCTGTGAAGTACGATGTTGTCTTGTGTCTGACTGTTCCAGTAAGGTGCACTGCGAGCCGATCACATCGGGTTTGTCTAGCAGGACTCATTGCTGGCAGTCGTGGAGCATACGTCCGCTTAGAATGTATTACGACTGACGTTCCGGTCATGTTTTGGAGTTGTGAGCATATTGATCAAATTCTGAGCATATTGATCAAAATGTGGGCATATTGATCAAGTTATGAGAATATTGGTCGAGTTGTTAGCATATTGATAAAGTTTGTGAGTATATTGATAAAGTTTGTGAGCATATTGATTTAGTTGTGAGCATATTGATCAAGTTTGCGAGCATACTGATCAAGTTGTGAGTATATTGATTAAGTTTGTGATATTGATCAAGCTGTGGGTATATTATTGGCCAAGTTGTGAGCATATTGATAAAGCTGTGAGAATATTGGTTGAGTTGTTAGCATATTGATGAAGTTTGTGAGCATATTGATCAAGTTTTTGAGCATATTGAGCGAGTTTATGAGCATTTTGATCAAGTTTGTGGGCATATTGTTAAGTCGTGGGTATATTGATTAAGTTGTGTGTATATTGATCGTTTGTGAGCATATTGATAGCATTGTGACTATAGTGATCAAGTTTGTGAGCATATTGATTAAGTTGTGAGTGTGTGTGAACGTATTAATAACGTTGTGAGCATATTGATCAAGTTGTGAGTAGTATATTGATCACGTTTGCGAGCATATTGGTCAAGTTGTGAGTATATTGTTTAACTTTGTAAGCATATTGTGACGTGGCCATATTGGTCAAGTTGTAAGCATATTCATCAAGTTTGTGAACATACTAATCACGTTATGGCCATATTGATCAAGTTTGTGAGTATATTGATCAAGGTGTGGGCATATTGATCAAGTTTGCGAGTATTTTGATCACGTTTGTGAGTATATTGATCAAGTGTTTGAGTAAATTCATCACGTTTGTGAGCATATTGATCAGGTTGTGAGCATAGTGATAGGCATGTGTGCATACTGATCAAGAGTGTGTGCACATTGATCAGAACGTGTATCATATCAAATCAACGTGCTGGTTGCTGCCATGTCAAGATTTTATCAAATTGCAGAATAATTAATCAGCATAAAGACATCTCAAGGCATGTTGCTCGTGACCCACCTATTTCCTATGTTCACGGTCTGTTGCTAGGGATCTCTTTGAATTGTTCAAAACACCGACAGGTTATATAACGAAAGGCAAATAAACAAAATGCAAAGCTAGATCGACAAATCGAATTTAGTAAAGCGTGATGGACTTCATTTTGAGTTCCACTGCAGTTCTGACCTTAGATGTTGGGGGAACAAATGAAAGCAATCTAACAGAGAGGAAACATTTAATTTTAAAGCGCCCTTGAAGCCATTCTACATCGATGGATTTGCGCATTACGCAGTCTAATAATACCATTAAGTATTTGGTTTTTTTCCACCTTCTTCTAAGAAATCAAAAGCGAATAAAAGAAGGCTTGGAAGTTCATTAGAAAAAACAACAAATGCGTGCGAAAGGAAGTGGCGTTCTGTGACGCGTGGCATACATTTCTTTTGACCGAATCTATTTCTGTTTGGTAATATTGCCGGAAGCTTTGCTTCCTTATTAGTTTTCTGGATTGCATGATATGTGAAGACACATACCAACAAGGCGAGCTTGCTTGTTTCTTGTATACCATGTCAGAATTTCAAGAGAGCATTTTTATAATAATAATAATATTATTATAAATGGCCAATACATTGACCTATACATTCCTCGGTGAGTGTTGTTTCTTAATACAGACTTATTTTCATGATTATATCCAAATATGGTTCAAGCACGCTGCCGTGACATACGCTTCAGCCATCTGGGGTGTCTGTCCAGGACAGCGGGTTAGTTGTTAGTGTGAGAGAGAAGTTCATGTAGTGGCCTCACACTTACCCACGATTCATTCACTTTCTCTCGGTGGGAGCCGGTACCGAACTCCGTACCTTCCAGCTACAAGCGCGGTAGCTTAATCACTACACAATTGAGGCCGGTCTTAAATTTATATGTTTTGTGTGTATGGTCTTATCTGAGCTCCATACTGTTTTGTGCTTTAACCGCAAAGTATTTATTGTTTTTCTTTCAGTGTTATATCTTTATTGACAACAGGGGCGGGATTTAGCTCAGTCGGTTGAATGCTCGCTTGAGGTGCTTGCGTCGCAGGATCGAACCACTTCGGTGGATCCATTCCGCTGATTGGGTTTTTTCTCGTTCCAACCAGTGCACCACATGTGGACAAAGGCCGTGGTACGTGGTATGTGAGAAAGTGCATATAAAAGATCCCTGGCTACATTAAAGGAAATGTAGCGGGTTTCCTCTCATGACTACGAGTCATAATTACCAAATGTTTGACATCCAATAACCGACGATTAATTAATCGATGTGCTCTAGTGGTGTCGTTAAACAAAACAAACTCTTATTGACACCAAGTAGCCGATTCTCCGGTTTTCAAAATCTGTGTTTCGTTGGTTCTTTCGTTGATGTCCACTATGTCCTTCGTTCATGTACTACACATTTATAGTGAAATGTAAAATAAAATGATACATATACATGTTAGATATGCTTCATGATTCAACACAAATCCATTCACTGTTTTCACACGATGTTAACTTGTTTTCGACTTTCACGTTCGTGTAACTGTCTGATACTCAATAATAAATTTGTATTTATGCTGGGATGCTGTCATTCCAAAATATTTAAATTTCCTTTCGTTTATTGCTACATACAGACACGTTTGTTCAACTGCCAGTGGCTGAATGTCCTTTGTGCTGGGGTCTTTAAACATCCAGATACTAGGTGTTATATATCACGTACGCTTACACATGTAGGTGTACGGGATCCCATGTATTTAAGGTGGGAGGGGTGAGGAGGCAAACTCATTTTATGCTCGAATTAAGCGACAATACCCGAATATGGATAAAAGCGTTTATTCACATGTGCATTACTACTAAACAGTTATACGGGCTTCCAGTCAATCACTACGCATTTTACATGGATTACAATTTATATAGGGAGTAGAATAATGCAAATACATGGTGGAAAGGTTTCAGGCCAGCTCATTTTGCTCGAATATCTCCATCGTTTTGCTCTTGTTGAACACCCCACCCCCACCACCCCACCCCACCCCACACACCCTCCCTCCATCTCGTACGTTTATGCACGCCGCACTCTTCTGTAATTGTTCTTGAAAATCAAATTAACAATTTCTTCTGTAATAATAGTATATCATAATTTCATAAATGCGTCATAAGCTCGACTTACCGTTGGAAAATGGTTAGTTAATTTATGATCGCGATCACTTCACCGTTCGGCGAAATGAAATTCTCAACACGTGTTTATCAGCCAGCCTCTTTTAGAGTGATTCGGTCTCGCAAAACGGAAATGCAATTTCCATTTTAATTGTCTTTTGTTCATGCACTTGCACTTGACGATAATGTACGTCTGATATTAAAACTGCCCTGCATCCGGCGACGCGCAGGCAGGTGTCGTTATTGTATGACGCATAATTGTTTATGAATATCGATTTATTATAGGTTTGCGTCATGTTCCAACCAATTCGTACGTAATTAATCATTGGAAGTCGAGGAAAAATGTTGTTCTGTGTGCTCGCCTGAGGTGCTATCGGTTGAAGGGTTGAAGGAACCGGAATGTTTTTTTCCGTCCCAACCAGTTGTCCACGTCTGCTACATCGTTTTAACGACACCCCAGTACAAAAATCCATTAGCCATTTCATTGTCAAACAAAGGTAAAATGTAAAACTGAAGTGATGAACAACATCAATATAAAAATGCAACAAGTAAATTAAAACACAGTGTAAAAGAATGTGCAAAGAAATTACAAATATCACCTGTAGGTAAAATCAAACTTTAGAATAAAGTTTGTTTTGTTTCACGACACCACTAGAGCACATTGATTATTAATCATCAGCTATTGGATGTCTAACATATAATAATTCCGACTCGTAGTCATCAGAGGAAACCCGCAACATTTTTCCTAACGCAGCAAGGGATCTTTTATATGTACTTTCCCACAGACAGGAAAGCACATACCACTGCCTTTGACCAATTGTAGTGCACTGGTTGGAACGAGAAAAACCCAATCTGTTCAATGGATCCACCGAGGTTGTTCGATCCTGTGACGCAAGCATCTCAAACAAAAACTCAACCGACTCGGCTAAATTCCGCCCCAAATTTAGAATAACAAAAGTTCAGGATGGAATCGACATGACTCCATTATATTTCTTCTACCAAATATATAGTTTCTAGTTTCTGGTACATCGAAGGCCGAGGTTTGTACCGTCTTGTCTTGAGTAAAATGCATATAAAATATAACTTGTAACTTTATTGGTAGGAGTAGTCTTATGTAGCAGCACCTTCTTCCTTTCTCTTTACCAAATGTCAAAATAAGCATATGCTACATATCAGAGGTAAAACATTCGTAGTGTAACATTTCTGAGGTGTCGTTAAACAAACATTTTACTTTCTTTGTAACTGGTATTTTAATCAGGGTGATGGTGGAGGTAACCAAACCAAGGTTCAGAATGTGATTGGGAACTGAATACCAAATTGACAACTCTCTCATCAAAGCATTACGAGAGTAAATGCTTAATCACAACTGGTAGTGGAGGTATATGACAATTTGATTAAAATCGGCAACTACTGATTAAAAACAAATAATAATAAATAACGGACAAATACCCCCAATATTCATAGGTGTACGGTCTCCCATTTTAATAGGGATGGCAGGCTGGTTTTTGACCACATTAAACGAAAATGCCCGAATCTGAATAACGTTTAAATAACATCCTTGTCACTCTGCTTTGTGCAGAGATACGATTTTGTCATTTAGATTTATTCATAGTCAGGCCAAACAGCTATATAAGTTCCAAACGAATTCCCATGCATTTTTACATGGATTACAATTACTATTGTGAGTAGAATGATGTAAATGTTTTTCATCTCGAACAATAACAATAATTCATTATATTTAGACATTGGGGAGAGTGGGGCAAAATGGCCCCCCCTCGGGTAATATGCCCCCCCCCCCCCCCCCCCCTGAAATCTCAGCCATCCAGTGCTGCCATCTTTTTGACAAGCATAGTACTTATACCTCTGGACAACAGCAGGCAGTAACAATATGGCGGCGGTGGCTGTACATGCTCATTCCTGCACAGTTTGAGATGACATATTCCATCCACACCTGATCTATCGGTAGGTATCTGAGGAAAGTGTGTGTGTAGTGTCACCCTATACTCACAAGTTTAAATGTTATTGCATGCTTGTTTGGTAGAAATCAGTGACCAAAAATGACACCTTAAACAACCTGCCCGATTTGTAAAGTTCCCCATGTGGCCATGTTTTTATCAAAATTGTAGGTGGTGACCCCTCGCCGCAAACATTTGTAAATTATAAACAAGACCTATTATAGTGATCGCATTTTGCCAACCTACTGACAATGCCTCTTATTTCTTTGAGCGCTGAAAACAAACTCCAGAAAGAGAAGAAAAGCAAAGCTACTGAAATGTCGAAAACGAAAAAAGGGAAGGGCAAAGGCAAGTGGAAGCACCTTGCAACTAACTGCACCGCCAGAACCAGATTCTAGCGAATCTGAGGACGATGAAACCTTTTGCCTTTTCTGCAGTGAAGCATACAGCATGACAGCAAATTAAGGTTGGATCCAGTGCACTGCCTTTAGACGTTGGGCACATGATGATTGTGCAGGTGTTGAGAGTGATGATGACGAGTTTGTTTGTGACATATGTGCATAATCATGTTTCTTGAGGTCATCATCACCTCATCTCTTGGCTACCTGATCTATGGTATAAGAACATTGTTAATTCTGCTGTGTGACAATCACCTCATTTCAAAATAAATTAGAGACTACAGTTGTATTCGCAGAGAAGACAAGGAACTTTTGACCAGGGTGGTCTCTGTTAGACAATCATTGATTCAACAAATTACTTTAGCTGTCAGAGCACAGGTTGATTTGTAGGCTACCATGAGAGGATAAGGACATTCTGATCTCGATGTTATCATTTTGTAATTGATGTCCCGTGTAGGGGGTGGGGTGGGGGGGGGGGGGGCGTCTGGGGTTTCAATGTTGTTTCCTAAAAGGTTTGTACTAGTATGTACTGTGTGTTAATTTTAGAATAAAACTTGTTTTTAAAATTAGAATTATATTTGCAGTTTGTTCCTTGACCAGTAGGCCACTCACAATGTTTTATCATGAATGGGCCATTTTTTTCTTGCTTATCAACAGTTGATGGTTAATTTTGGCTCTATTCTCCAAGAGTCATTACATTTATAGTGAACAAAGATTACAAAACACACTGACCCAAGTTCATACTGTTCAACATGATGGAAAAAAACTGATTGAAAGCTTAAGGTGGCTATTTTGCCCAACTCTCCCCTATAATGCTCTAAGACAAATTTGGTGAAATTATTTAATATTTATCTTGTTTTAAAATCAAGTTACACCTGTTTGAAAGATGGACTCAATTGGTGAGATCTGTTTTCATATTGTTGAGTTTTCTTTCCAAAGGGTAGTAAATCGTTGATTGGTACACGTTACCAGCTGCACTGTGCAGACAACTGGATGAATAGACACTTGCTTCTAATTGGGCTGAAATATGTAGCAACAGTCAGTTTCTATACACAACTATTCTTTTACATTTTTTTTCTCTCTCTCGAAGCATATGGAATGGCGGGTATTCACGCAATATTTCGCGCTTGACACTTGACATATGTCAGGTGATTTTGATCTGTGGTTTCATTACCACTTGTATATCTGGAAGGCATTGTGCTATTCGATAAAGTAGGGTTCAGTTGTTTGCACATTACATCGTATCGGCTGGAGAACAGTTGCAGACGGGCGCTGTGCGATAAACACAATTAAATTAAACGCGATGCCGGCGTTTTCGGCTTGAAATAGCTACCTGGGGAAATGATTGCTGTTTGTACATAGATCAACAAGTTCTCTTTCCGTGCGTTGGAGAGTCTGGAATCCGTGCTAATTGCAGTCACGTCGCTAGCCCAGAGACCTCTTGTAGCTGTTGTTGTAACAAGCGTTATTAATATAACCGCATTTTTATTTAATGAAGCCTGTTTTACTTACGGCCAAAATAAGAAAAGAGATTGTTGTAAACAGCGAGAAAGAACTCAAGAGGACGTTTTGCCTCGTCCTTGTTTTCAGAAACTCTAAGAGGAAAATTCACATCTTCCAGTCGTGATAATGAATCAGTTCAGACGAGAATCGTGATAATGAATCAGTTCAGACGAATAGTTTAATTAATGTTTAACAAACCAAACAAATGACTGGGATGACACATTTAACATTTGGAAGTGTCGTCATTTCAGGCGGAGTCTACTTTAACACAGTCTGCCAGATCTAGGATTTGAACAATGTGACCTGGGTGTTCAAGGCTACAACAGCTTCTTCTGAATGTGCATGTTGAAACCTATGACCTGACCAGACCTGACCTGGGTGTTCAAGGATTTTAAAAAACTGTTCTTCGATCAAACAGTGCAAAATCGTGGTCTTTAAAAGAGAGAAAGAGAGAGCTTAATCTTATATGACATCATTTTGTACATACATGACTAACATGTCATGTGGACCAGTTAACGTTATTACAGAACTAACAACGGAACAGCATTGACAAGGTAATAGAACTGACTATTGGAACACAAACAACACAGTTTTTATATAGTAATTTCATATGTACTTTAAGATATCTGCCAAACAGATATATTAATTTTAATAAAAATAAGAAAATGTGTAGTATTACTTTTTAAAAAAAACTCTCGACTAACACGGCTTCATAACATGGTTTTCATATTAAACTGAAAATTCCCTCTATTTTGTAAAATAATGCTCAAATTCCCAAATTCAAAGCCATGGGCGTCAAGTCAAATTTCAGAAATAAAACTCCTGATTATTATTATTATTATTATTATTATTAACACATAAGGCTAGATAACTCAATAAGCAGACCGTCTAACTGCAAAATAGTGAACAGGTCCTTAAACAAATGAATGTTAATAAAACATATATATATATTATAAAAAATAAAATATATACTAACAACTAACGAAACTATTTTATGATAAAATTATTTCGGTAAAAAGACACACAAACACTGAATGAATGAATGAATGAATGAATGTTAAAACGACACCTCAGCACGAAAAATACATCGGATATTGGGTGTCAAATTATGGTAATGCAAACAAATTAAGTGATGATGAACATCAACAAACTATGATTGAATGTGAATTCCTTTAGACAAACTGGAGAAAACTACATCAACATTCAGATTTTTGTTGTTCAGTATATCCTTGATAACCCAATGAACGAGATGACTTCGTATAGGAACGGCAATAATACATACTATCATGTTGAAACATTATTTCTTATTTTCCTAATCCACAACCCCACATACACACTTAAAACGTATATCACGTACCGATCGGCAGCAGCATTATTAATTTAAAACGAGATACTCAAATTGCCAGGAACCTTTTGAATGATAAATATAACACTGAAAGAATCCAATACCCAAACTGAAAGAATCCAATACCCAAATTGCTGTCGATCCTATGAATTAACGATTAAACCACCCAGACATATACTGCTAGCAGCCTTTTTATGAATTCCTTTAGTATCGAATACCACCATAATGGTCGAATTGCCAACAATCTATTGAACTTAAAATAAAAGGCCGCACACATCAGGAACGGAAATAGCCATGTGAATTGATACGGTATCGAGCCTTGAAACATTCGCCCTGTTTGAGATGGGCATGCTTCACTGATACGCAGGTCTGGAATATCAATGCCTAACAAACGTGCCATTAATCGAGTTGAACCCGTACTCGTCCTCAATGCATGGCAATCAATTACACACTGTCTATTGGTGAATCGGAACGCAGTGTATATTGCGGCGCATAATGATCAGTTCTATTAGGGGACAGATTGACTTTTACGTAGATGTGCAAAACGTGTTTTTATAACCCAATACCGGTGTGATTAATAGCTTATCTAATGGAGGACGTGCAAATCTCTCAAATCGGCCAAGATGGAATCGATGAGAAGCTTAACGGTTGCGAAAACTAAACAAGAAAAGTAACTTGGCGTATTACGTCTCAGTGGTATTGTATGTGTGCGCTACAGCGCTTGTAATTTTACCCTCTATAATTCTATTCACTTCTCCATGATTGTGACAAACACACTTATTAAAACGTGCCGAGCCGAGAGAAACGTAAACCATAAGGGATGCCATCCATGAGGCCGTAATACAAGCCGGCGTCCACAAGTCCAGGAAAACACAATGAGGTCAACGTTTGTTGCTAGTTTATTTTATTGACTCTGACAAGGGATATAAACTTGGTATATCACGAGGGAATTATCAGTATGGCGTTATTTACCATTTTCCTTAGAATAATGTCATGTTCCACGACGAAGGATCTCGGTTCATCACAAACCACACATATTGTTGTATACTCAACACAATTAATTAAGGGCTACTAGACGTTTGTAAGTATTGTGTAATGTCAAGTTTTGACCACAGATGACTTTTAAACACTGTTTCAGTACAATTTGACCCGTGCAGGCACGGAAGTAAGCAATGTTTCTGATAACCCATGTACAGGTCACCAAACATTCAAATTTCCATTATTACTATAAACTCTTCACAGACGCACTGACACTTTAAGTGTTATTCATTCATACCACTATTCTTAATGTATTGATACTGATACTGTACGTGAATCTACATAACATTCAGTTGATCAAAATTTACGGTTCTCGACCTTTTGATATGTGGTAACCTCCCAATAACCTGAACGACCGTGAGTGAGTGTGTGTGTGTGTGTGTGTGAGAGAGAGAGAGAGAGAGAGAGAGAGAGAGAGAGAGAGAGAGAGAGAGAGAGAGAGAGAGAGAGAGAGAGACACTGGGCTGTGTACAAACGGAAGGGTTATCTTCGGAAAGGAAGCCATCGAGAGTTGGTTAAGTACAAAGCAAGCGGCAAAGTCCAGTGAATATCCGAGAAGTATCAATGAGAACAACGCCATAAGAGGAAAACGTGAAGGCAGAGTCAAAGGGCATCACAATCCAGAACGCCAACAAGCACTACAACACCACATACATCACCAGTAGAAGAAATGCCTCAGCCTGCTATCCGGTCTAGTTATTGATCACCACTTAATTATAAATTTTACAAGAAGATATGAAACAAAAAATCTTCCAATAAATTTTTTCCACGAAAGGCATGGTATGTGCTGTCCTGTTTATGGGAAGGTACATTCAAAATATCACTTGTTAATTTGTAGTAAGAATAGATTGCGTGTTTCTTCTCTCATTCTCTAGACCAAGTGTAGCGGGTTTCCCCTGAAGACAATGTGTCGGAATCATCACTTCACTACAAGGAAAGTGCACAGGGAACTGTTGACAGACCATTGGGCTATTTCTCGTTCCAGCCAGTGCACCACGACTGGCACATCAAAGGCCGTGGTATGTATTACCCTGTCTCTAGGATGGTGCATATAAAAGATCCCTTGCTGCTAATCGAATAGAGTAGCCCATGAAGTGGCGACAGCGGGTTTCCTCTCTCAATATATGTATGGTCCTTTACCATATGTCTGACGCCATATAACCGTAAATAAATGTGTCGAGTGCGTCGTTAAATAAAACATGTCTTTCTGTTGACAGACTCAGATCAGTTCTACGTGGATTTGCTGAAATGAAGCATATTAAGCATCAGTAAGGCAATACAGATAAGAGAGATGCGAGGAAAACTCGCAGTATATGAAGCATATTAAGCATCAGTAAGGCAATACAGATGAGAGAGATGCGATGAAAACTCGCAGTATATAAAGCATATTAAGCATCAGTAAGGCAATACAGATAAGAGAGATGCGAGGAAAACTCACAGTATATGAAGCATATTAAGCATCAGTAAGGCAATACAGATAAGAGAGATACGAGGAAAACTCACAGTATATGAAACATATTAAGCATCAGTAAGGCAATACAGATAAGAGAGATGCGAGGAAAACTCGCAGTATATGAAGCATATTAAGCATCAGTAAGGCAATACAGATAAGAGAGATGCGAGGAAAACTCACAGTATATGAAGCATATTAAGCATCAGTAAGGCAATACAGATAAGAGAGATACGAGGAAAACTCGCAGTATATGAAGCATTGATACTTGACTTTGCAGAGAATTGTGCATGCAAATATGCCAGTCAGATTGAGTTTTCATTTCGAAAGTGGACACCAGCCGGTAAAACTCCACACAGGAGTCCGTTACATCAGAGGAAAGATCCACTCAGTTTCTGCACAGTGTCGCCATGCCTGGATCACAGTCCAATTACAATATGGGTTTACCTAGATCCTGGGATCCTGTCCTAAGATATATCAAGGCGGAACACACCCAAGAGTCAACCCGCCGTGTCTTCTGCGATAGCTCTGTGACAATACTGACAGAAACAAAACGTCTTGCTCCAGTTTACTATACCATCTGAGAGTGGTTTTAGTCTTTTGACGTGGAACCTCTTCGAATCGTCACATGGGAAAGGCGCTGCTGGTGGTGAAGGTGGTGCAATCAATCGAAGAGCTGATGTACCAAACGCAAAAACACTTTACATAAAGCTGAATTGATCTGCAATCAAACTGTTTCATGCATCTGATGTACCAATAAACCTCTTGTCAACGTTACCCACAATGCCTGGAACAAGGCACTTCGTCAGCATGTATGTTCTTATGCAAAGGAGATTACATACTGACATATCACTTCTTGTTTGCAAGCCTACTGAAAAGGTCAACTATGGAAAACGAACATGTCAAGATACCCAACAAGGAAAGAAAACCAAAACACTTTGACTTTCACTGCCATGTATTATAAAGCTTGGAGACACGGACGTTAGCATTAAATATGGATGGTGAATCGGGCTATCACATGGGAAGTACTGTTTCTGATGGAAAAACAGTAGCAGAAGCTATATAATTCTCATCCCGTGATCCGTTTAGAATCCGTGGTAGTTTAATTGTCATAGACCACACACACACACACACTCTCTCTCTCTCTCTCTCTCTCTCTCTCTCTCTCTCTCTCTCTCTCTCTCTCTCTCTCTCTCTCTCTCTCATTTGTAATATTTTATAGGTATGTCTTTGAAAGTACAAAGTATGAATGATTGTTTAACGACACCCCAGCTCAAAATTAAACATCGGCCATTTGCGTAGTAAACAAAGATCAGTACATGAATATGATTAAATTAAAAATAAAAATAGCATAATTACTAAAATGAAGCTTGTTTGGTTTAATGATACTAGTGAAACACATTGATGTATTAATCGTCGGCTTTTGGATGTCAAACATTTGGTAATTATGACACACAGTCTACAGAAGAAAGCTGCTACATTTTCATACCAGCAGCAAGGAATCTTATATGAGCACTTTGTCACAGTCAAAACAGGCTTTAATATATTAGTCGTGGGGCACTGGTTCATCACATTACAAAACAGTAAACAAATAATAAAATGAAGATCAATAGATGATTAGTGTAGAAAGCCGCCTTTACAGTTTAATTTGTTTTGATAGAGCCCTTTAAAATGTAAATCAACGACATTTAATTTTAATATGTATTGAACTCACTGTTCATCGAATGAAGCCATTACATCATACAGAGCGCCGCCATTAAAAGAAAACCCATCCAACTGGATATCCCCATGATTCAATACCTTTTTCCAATCATTAATGAAAATAAGCATTCAAGTTGAAATGCCGGTCTAGCTTCCTACGAAAAGCTTTTTAACTACAAGATCAAATTTATATCGGAGGTTGTTTGGTTGTGCCAAAGCAAGTTGTCGATCAATTACTTGAAATGTGAAAACCTTTTACTTGCAACAACATGCCAGATTTAAAAGAAAAGAAAGAAAAAACCCTGATGACGTAAGGTTCCCCGCTGCGAAATATATTGGACTTAAGACAAACATGCCACTGAGTGGAAACATGAAGATGATGGTGTTAAAATTACTCTGAATGCAAAACAATATATAAACATGATTACTAAATAATGACCGCAGGGGAATTCAGCGGGTGATTATAAAAGCATTTTAACAAGGTCAGAAATGGAGGAACAATATTTGCTTAACGACACCTCAGCATATCTTAAATACGGCTATTACGTCCCTAACACACCGCTATTTCAGACAGAGAGATAGCGAGACAGAGACAGAGAGAGAGAGCGAGACAGAGATAGAGATACAGAGAGAAAGAGAGAGAGAGAGAAAAACAGACAGATGGAGAGAGGGAGGGTAGTGTTGCCAACATAGGCGTACGGGCTCCCTTTCTTGTAGTAGGGCATGATGATGTCTGTCCAAATTGAACGAACATGTTACGAATCTGAATAACAAAGTTGAATTCATATTTGCATTAGTACCAAATAGCTTTATCGGGTTTCCAACTAATCACAACCCGTTTTTACATGGATTATCACTAGTTAACGAACAAACTGTTTGACAAGTACAACTACACTGTAAAACAATGGCAACGGTATTTGTATATAAGCGTTTCCAGGCAGTTTGATGATGTCCGTTAATTATCTGTTTTTATTACACATTTGTGTAATATATTGCTCATGTCATAACAATCACACATTACCTAACTAGTGTAATGCTGACGTGACGTAAATCATTTTCTTACCCAATTCATAAAAAAATAATGTTTCGTAGGTATCGACATCTGCTTACTTCTACGTTGTGGCTTGTTTGGAGTTAATTGGTTTGTAATAAATAAAATACTAAACTAGCATGCATGTCATGCCATTTTTATGAAACTCGTGAACAGTGTTGGCATCTGACTCGCTTTCGTTCGCCAGATACCAAAACTGTTCACTCATTTCATGAAAATTGTGTGACAGGCAAGCTCGTTTAGCATTCTATATGCAGTAAATAAAAGTCTTTTGCAGTCTTTAATAAAATTAATCCTTTGAATGGGACTGGCATTTATTGCGACGACCACACATAATGGAAGATTAGTACACAGATTAATTTGGCTATTCGGATTGTGAGTCTCGGCATCGGGAGATTTGGTCGGATTGACGGCACTGAATAAATAATAATTGAATATAACAGATGATGGCTAGTTTACACAAGTGACGTGTTTCTAAATGCGATCCATAATGCTTTATCGAAGATACTATCTCGAGTCTGCTGTCATTGTAAGAACTTTCTGATTTTATGAAGTCCCCAGATTTAATTTCTTAAAACTCAAACTTATTCACCCGAGAATGAAGTCGCCAGCAAAATCAGGTACTATGAAATAAATTGTTTTTTACTATTATTATTATTTTTTATTTTATTTATTTTATGAGGATCTATTTTATTAACTGTCAATATTTCTATTTGCGGAAGTGGAGATTCAGGTTTTGTCTTTATCTTTCCCGATGGTCGTAATACCTCTCTCTCTCTCTCTCTCTCTCTCTCTCTCTCTCTCTCTCTCTCTCTCTCTCTCTCTCTCTCTCTCTCTCTGGGTGGGACGTAGCCCAGTGGTAAAGCGTTCGATTGATGCGCGGTCGGCCAGGATCGAGAATCCCGTCGGTGGACCCATTGGGCTATTTCTCGTCCCAGCCAGTGCTCCACAACTGGTGGATCAAAGGTCGTGGTATGTACTATCCTGTCTGTGGGATGGTGCATATAAAAGATCCCTTGCTGCCCATGAAGTAGCGACAACGGGTTTCCTCTCTCAATATCTATGTGATCCTTAACCATGTCTGACGCTATATAACCGTAAATGTTGAATGCGTCGTTAATTAAAACATCTCTCTCTCTCTCTCTCTCTCTCTCTCTCTCTCTCTCTCTCTCTCTCTCTCTCTCTCTCTCTCTCTCTCTCATTGTTTTGGATGGTGCGTGTACAGTTGTTTTACACAGTGGTGTTCCCGGCCTTCTGGATGTATTTTGGCAATCTGTTCTTTGCCAGAATATCTCTTACCCCCTTTTATCAATTGTTCATTTTCTGCACATTCTGTTATACATTGCTGAAAAAAGGCATGTGCGTCATAGTTGTTGAATACCACAGTTATTTAACGGAGCACAACTGGTACAAATCCGATATCGCTTTGTAACACACCGAGCAGTGTACAATTACTGCGCCGCCGTGTCGTGCGCGTGGCCATTGTGTTTTAGCGGACTGCATGTCAGATGTGTTATTCTTCCGTTAGTGTTCCTCCCATGTGTAATACAGACAGCACGCTATTGACGTACCACGCGTGAAGGGCTTGATTCCATTTACATGTATAATCATTCACGAGACGCTGGTATATTCCTTATGCAACAACCAACCACAGCGCGTAATTGGTAAGGTCACGGGGCGGGATCTAGCTCAGTCGGTAGAGGGCTCGCCTGAGATGCTTGGGTCACAGAATCGAACGGATCTATTCTTCTTCTTTCTTTTTTTTCGTTCGTCTCAACCATTGTCCCACGACTGGTATATCAAAGACTGAAAAGCAGTGGTATTTGGGAGAGTGCAGATAAAAGATCGTTTGTTGTAATAGGAAAATGTAGCAGTTTTGCTCTAGATTATATGTTAGACCTATCAAATGTTTGACATCCGATATGGCCGATCATGGATAAAGTATTCCAGTATTTTATTTTGACGGCCATATTAAATTCTATAATATTCATGATAATGACATATCTGCACTGAGCTTCTATCAGATTTATGTAAGAAAAACAAACAAAACAGTCGCCACAAAGATGTTTGAGTCTCTATTGACTCAAATGGTGAGGCCATTTTGAATTTAAGCTTAACAATAATTCTGCAATGTTTATATTAGTATTCTATTGTATTATGATGCTAAAACTAACACCAAGAACTATTGACTAAACAGTTAGGACATTTTTCATTTTCGCTTCATGACATGACTGACATTTCATGTTTCTTTCATCGGAGAAACATGCCAACAGCAAACAAAATAGACATCAAAATAATTTATAACGGTTTTATGTATTTCATAAGTTATTAGAGGTCAATAAAATATTTTAAATGTTAAGGCTACATAAAAAAAAGTTGGTGAGCAACCTCGCTCGCCCGCTCACCTATAAAGGCCCCGCCCAATATTTGTTTTACGATGAATTTTAAAGTTGCGACCCGGTGATGCTATACCCTATTTTGACCGTGTACATGTCGTTTCATCTTTTTGGTGAAAATTCTGTATATTTTAACTATGGACTTGATGGCTGTAGGCTGTGCTTGTGACGGGTGTTACCGATGGGGCAGGATATGTCAGCTTTCCTGAACACCTGATATCAACACTGGGTTCTTTTTACAGTGATTCATGAGTGTGTACCGTATATATTCCATTGAGCTCTATCACGAGTTCTGATTTTGTGATAGTCTTGGGAGTGGCAGTCCTACTAGGGATGGAGGGATGAAACATCATATTACGGATATTCTAGAGGAGTGGCGCCTCTCTTAAGGATACGCACCTTCAAGTGCAGAAATACGACTTTAATAGTGGAATACGTTTTGTCATTCAGATTTATTACCAATGCATCTTAGAAACATTGCTGTTAAAAGCAAAACATATAAGGCACTCCATGTTTGTTATGTGGGCTAATCAATATAGTCTGAGCATCGATGCCGTAACGTAGACTTCACGTAATGCGTGCCGTTGCTGTACGTATAGAAATCGTGAAGCACCAGTCTATTAACATCTCCGTCAAGACCATTTTTCTCGAAGGACACACATGATTGGCAGACTCTTTGTTCACCGACACATCTTCCTGGTAGTCGCTTCGTCAATACCATCGCCAAAGGTTATTATTGCTGCCGTCGCGACGTGCGTGGGTCTGATCCAAGCCACAGGTAATCAAGGCAATCCATCAAAAATAATGACACAAACTCAACAAGTAAACAGTTATTGATTGAGACTCCTTTTCCATGCTCAACGAGTCCAGGAGTCTCGTTAACGAGCATTGGTTTTGACAGTTTATGATTCCTGGTTTCAACCCAATAGTTAAGAACTGACAGTCTCGTCTGAGATTGTCACGACCATAGCTGGATGACTCTTGAGAAGGAACTTCTCCAAAACACGTAATAGCAAGTTAGCATATTTTACATTTCATCAAGTAGACGGTGCTTGTCATTAGTGAAGTCGGAGTCTGAACCTAGATTAATCAAAAAGCCCACGAGTTGTATCAAGTGCCAGAATCTGCGTAATATCTGTATGGAGAGAAAACAAATCAAGAGTCCAGTGCGTCATAGCAATGAACGTAACTGAATACAGCAATGCAGTCGTATTTCTATACAGCATAATTACACCACGCAGGACCGTTCCTATCTTAATACATCAAGGGTGGGTGTCAGAACACATTAATAATGAGGGCATATAACGACACACACACACACACACACACACACACACACACACACGCACACACCTACTATGTACAGTCGTTTTAAGGCATGCAAGGTTTTATGATTCTAATATGAACTGATAAGAAAGACATCCTCGGGAAATGAGCAGTTTGCGGACGGACGGATTGACAACACCATACAATAACACGACCAGTCAGAACAGAACAGAACTTTATTTACACCCAGTTCATCATACGGCGATACGTGGTGGTGATTTACAAACATTTTGTGCAGCTGCAGTAGAGCGAACATAGTACACCCAGATACTGGCGTTTACAACTGAATGCAAATGTTACAATTAAGGAAAGAACACCATTAGTTACAAGACTGTAGGTGGATGGGGTCGTACCTGGTAGCATCTGATCTAAAGAGACATTTGGTAACAGAAATGTAGATGAATGTTTTAAACTCCAAATTATAAATACATTTTGATTTCAATACTAAAGTTTAAAATAATATACTTACTTAGAAATTTGTATTGAATTGTTTTGTGTTGTTTGGGTTTTTTATTTGCATAGCTTTTTATTTTATTTTACATAATTATTATTCTAAACATAAATAATCATATTCCATATAGTTACCTTTGTTTGATACCCGGTAGCCTGTGTGTAATTTTGTGCTGGGATGTCCTTAAAGTCACATCGCCTAGTTTCAGCCCGTGAAAATGGAGACTATGTATGGTTCATCTACACACCTGTAACACATCTGGGTAAAGTTACAACGGAGTGAAACAAGAGTTTCAAACAAACTGACAGCAGTTCGTCTCCACAACCATCTGTGGTATTATTAATACCAATATGGCAAGAAACACTTCGGATGGTTGGAAACTGATAATCTAAACAATAAAATCTAAGAAGTGTCTGATGCCAGTTATGAATAACCGCTCTATAGTCCGTCCCATCCTCCTATAAAACTGTTATTTGTTTGGTAAGTAATTTCGGTTTGGTTTGACATAAGAAGAAAAGTAAAAGTGTTTTGGAAATAACAACAAAAAAACCCAGACCATTTTTGTGTGCAATTAAAAAATATTCGGTTTAGAGATAAATAAAACTGTAATACATATCATAGTAAGAAAACGACGACAACGGCGTTATGGCCTATTTTGGTTTTATGGACTGGTATAGTCTTGCTATATAATGAGATAACTCTGTAGTAAAATTAAATCAAATAGAGTTATCTCGTATCAAGACTACACGGCCTCAGATTACAGTTATCTTCCCATTTGATAAAGTTATTACATTTTGAAGTTGGTGTCCCTCACGTTTCGATTGCTAAAAGTGGCCATGGCAAGGCACTGTCGTATGTGTTTTAACACAGCCTCTATATACTCTCATTTTAAAGGTAACACCCCGATACTTACTGAGCATTGCTTTAATATGTATATCATTGGAATGCATTAGTGTGGGCCAGTTTTTAGGGCGTAAATGGACTGATAGGCCTCAGATGACAGTTATCTTCCCATCCGGAAATTTGTCCGCGCAAGTAGTCTGCTGTTTGACTTTGATTATTTCATGACAGACAGCTTTGAAGTGGCAACTATTTTATTGAAGTGACCGGGGAGAGCATGTAGTTTGTAAACATGTGTAACTTCTTGACATTGAAGACGTGTGTGGTAAATCTGGATTTGCAAAAGTAGTGCTTTTTGTGTAAAATGGGTGTACTCCGGCCAGGTTTAGAGGGTGTGTTTGTTTAAACCAATATGCTGAGAGAAAGAGCTGGACAACAGGGGTTGTCCTTTTCAGGGCATGTGTCCCCCAGGCAGGCAAAGGTAGATACAAAAATCCACGGGCCTGCTGATATCAATAAAAATGTTATAGCCACTAAGGCTATATAGAAACATATAGCGAAATTAATTGTGGTCTGTGGCCACACCAGTCCATAAAACTAAGATGGCTGCCATAAAGCTGAAAGTGTCGTTTTCTTACTATAGTATGTACTAAAGTTTTATTTCTTTTTCTTTTTTTAATTACACACAACAATGGTCGGGGTTTTTTGGTGGGGGTTTTCCAAAACATTTTTACTTTTCTTGTTACGTCAAACCAAAGCAAAATTATTTACAAAACCCCCACTATTTTTATAGGAGAATAGGACGGACTATAATAGTAAAAACTACGCCGTAAACTAGGGTCTATCACTTAAAACATTCATTCATTGACAGTACTGAATACAGCAGTCTATTATTAATACCTACACTTCTAACCACTGCTGATAACATAAGCGTTTGATGTGTTGTGCTAGAGGATGGCTGCAGACTTAGGACTATTTCATACCCTACCACCCAGATGGTCCTTCCACTGCCAATAGCACTTGCTGGTCATCATCGTAGTGCCGGTGGCAAACTTCGTCACAATTTTCTTAAAGTGGCGAATACAGCACATTTTGTTTCTGTATCTCTTAAAACATTTTAATAGTTCTGTATATATCTGTAAAAAAAAATTCAAATATGTTTTTCTTTTGTTTTAATAGTTTGTATTTTTACGACATGACAACACACTGTTCTCGTGGTCTGACCATAGCAGGGTTTTTTGGGATATTTTATTTCTGCATGTTGTTGATATGTGTTATTGTGACACTGTGTTTAATTGAAATATTTTAGAATTATTGTTTGTCATTATTATTGTTTTTATTTTTGAAAATTAATAACTGCAAGGATAACCTGCAAAACATGCTAACTTTATGTCTGTTGAGAATAGGACATCCGATTGGCATGCGATTCAATGTTTGATACTCTCACTCAGTGTCTTCATTCCGGACTTAATCGAGGTAAATGGTTTCGTTCACATTTAAGCAATGTTCGACGAATTTTGTCCGGTGTGTAAAATACTACTATTATCTTGGGTGGCAAACTTAGGTTATTGTTACGTCCTCAAACTGTAGTTCTAAACGGGGCGTTCTCTTGATTTTTTTTCAGGAGTCAGGAAAGGGTGCTTTAACACAAAGTAATGTCAGCACATAATATGTTTTGGGGTTGTTTTATTTTGTTTACACAATTTCCGATTTTCTGTGTCTTGTCACCTTCTAGCTGAGGAGATAATTCGTTCGCTGTGTGTCAGTGGATGATGATCTTCACCAGAACGTTAAGTTGCACGATCGCAGACTGAATTGTCTAGCCAGTGAGAATGCAATTACTTGTCAGACAATCCGCCTTTGAGTGAAGTGAAAATGATCATAGAGGGGTCCATTTAACACATCTTTTGAACATCATTTCGGTAATTGCTACATCGTATGTAAAGAGGTTATTTCAGGGTCGCAGCTTACATTTAACCTCTGACGGCGATGAATGCCTAGGATTGGAAAGATGGCAAAGAGACACAACTGTCGTAATATCGCTTGTAATTGTGTCAAGAGACGAACGTTTTACACCATAATGATGGGATGGGGGAAATCCCAAGAGACGAACGTTTTACACCATAATAATGGGATGGGGGAAATCCCAGTGCTGAAAATCGAAAGAATTATCCTATGCGGCGGAAACGTGTGTGTAGCTAAGCAAACGTTTCGTTTTTGTTTGTTTTTTGTAATATTTTAACATTTCAAGTCGTTGCTTTATTACAAATTAAGCTCAAGCTCTCTCTCTCTCTCTCTCTCTCTCTCTCTCTCTCTCTCTCTCTCTCTCTCTCTCTCTCTCTCTCTCTCTCTCTCTCATATATTGCAATTCAAGTCACCAAATTTATTACAATTCAGGGCAGTTTTTATCACAATTCAAAACAGTATTAAAGGGACATTCCTGAGTTTGCTACATTGTAAGATGTTTCCGACTAATAAAATATTTCTACGATTAAACTTACATATTAAATATATTTCTTGTTTAGAATATCAGTTTCTGTATATTCAATTTGTTTCTGGTCATCTTAATATTTGTTAAAAGCCCAAACTGAATTTTGTATTCAAATAATTTCGTACGTATGAATTTTGTTTTAGGAAATAAAATGCAATTTAAACTAGTACAAATATTTGAACGATCAGAAACACGTTTAATATACAGCCACTAATATTTTATGCAGACAAATATAGTTGATATGTAATTACAATCGTTAAAAAGTATCTGTTAGTCGATAACTTTTTAAAAATTGAAGCAAACTCAGTAATGTCCCTTTAATGTTTGAAACCCTGGTACACAATTTGACAGCATCGGATCCGGTATTACAATCACGACTGCAGGGCAATAACAACCTTGAGTGTCGCCGAATATCGCCATGCAACTTAAAACAATGTACTGTTTACTCGTTACCTACATTACAAACAATGGCAATCGGGAATCGAAGGGAAGACAACACAACTATAGATAATCTATTCTAAATGCTTAATTATATATCCGATATTGGAGAATCCTGGTTATATAGTTGTAGATACTCGTGGTTCTTTAGTATGCCATCTTTCAGTGCAATAACTGAAACGAAACACAATCTGTCTACTATTAAGAATCGAGCTCACGATCTTTTATCAAGTTTATCTCTGAATATAAAAAAACCCCGTAAAGTTTGTTTTAACATTTGGTAATGTTGACATATATAGTTTAACGGAAAACCACTACATTTTTCCATTAGTAGTAAGAGATGTTTTATATGCACCATCACATAGACAGGACAGCACATACTACAACCTTTGATATACCAATCGTGATGCACTGCTGGAGGAGATATGGCCTAATGGACCCACCGACGGGGTGTCTACTACTACGAATCGAGACCATGATATTTTATCAAGTATAGCTCTAAATACCACTGCCCGTGTATGAAATCCGAGTGGACTAGAACTGTTCAGATGGAAGCAACAGACGATAAAAAGTATTGACGACGAAATAAAAGTTGATTCTCAATGTCCTCCTGCCATCACGTCCTGATCAGCGTTGTCCTGGAGTGGGAAGGAATCTTTGATTAGAACGCCACCAGTACTTACACGTTTTGGTCGAAATTTAATTTCCAGGCAGGAAGGCGAGCTCTGGAGTTATTACCCGCGTTGACCTCTTATGCGTGTCAAGTTTAGCATCCCTTGTGGTATCAATAAAATCAAATATGGTGGAGATTATTTTTAGAGCTTTGTTTTGTCTGACGCTCACGGCCTTAACAATAAAACACTCGAATATAGCCGAAATTACGAGTTTGGAGCTGCCTGCCAGGAGTGCACATAAGTCGAAGACCTTGTTTTGGTAATACTATCAAATTAGCTGCTCGTCTATAAGGTTCTATTGCTGAATTCAATTGCGAAAACAAGTGGGCGGATGACCTGTTTTCTGTTGATTTGACCTGATAACATTTTTCTGTTGATTTGACCCTATAACAGTGAGTGGCCTGTTTTGGTTGATTTGACCTGATAACAGTGGTCTGTTTTGTGTTGATTTGACCTGATAACAGTGGCCTGTTTTGTGTTGATTTGACCTGATAACAGTGGTCTGTTTTGTGTTGATTTGACCTGATAACAGTGGTCTGTTTTGTGTTGATTTGGCCTGATAACAGTGGCCTGTTTTGCTTGATTTGACCTGATAACAGTGACCTGTTTTGTGTTGATTTGACCTGATAACAGTGGCCTGTTTTCTGTTGATTTGACCTGATAACAGTGGCCTGTTTTCTGTTGATTTGACCTGATAACAGTGGTCTGTTTTGTGTTGATCTGACCTGATAACAGTGAGTGGCCTGTTTTGTGTTGATTTGACCTCATAACAGTGGCCTGTTTTGTGTTGAGTTGACGTGATAACAGTGGTGTGTTTTGAGCTGATTTGACTTGATACCAGTTCGACCGATTTATGTAGAGTGTACGCTGCAATTTGTTTTCTTCCTCTGACACACAACAGCGAATTTGTGTTTATGTTGAGGTGTCACTAAACATCCATGTATTCATCATTCATCGATTTCGTATCTAGACGTTACGACTTTGTCCTTCAAATTCGTAGATCTCGAACATAAAACTTGTGAATGATCAATACTACGAACATTGTTCACTGGATAGATGTACGTGCCAAGATGTCCGTTTAATACGAACACTACGCACCATTTCCTTGTGAATAAGTTTGGTTGGTGGGTTTTGTTTTGTTTGTTGTTTGTAGGGTTTTTATTTTATGTTGTTGTTTTGGGGTGGGGTTGTTTATGGGGTTGTTTTTAACCTGATGTACGTGCGAGCGCTCACGTTTGTGTGTGGGTGTGCATGTACGTGTCGGTTTGTGTTGTGTACAGATTTTAGTTTTTTTACATTAAGTCCCCTGTGATTCAAAGCTGCACGCTGAGATTGTTTTCATTGTGATAGCATTCTCCTCATCTCGGCCCCGGGTTGCGATACGGTGTTTTATCACCGTCTTTAGATTGCAATCATTTCCAGAGCTTTTTGTGTAAAGTGTTCTTGATGTCCACAGATCAACACAAGACCACGAATAAACTCCAATCATTTCGTATTTAGTCCAAATAGCGCCCATCAAAGCGAGATCACTGGGACATCAATCGAGATTTGCGGAACTGAACACCATAGCGTAGGAGCTCTTGAAATTGTCAACGGAGCGGGCCATTCCAGTCTTACATTTGTTCATTAGCGTAATGGAATTGCACCAGATCCATTTGCGAGGAAACAGCCTTACACTGGACAAGTCGTGGTTTATAGGAAGTTGATGTCAGCATGACACGCATTATCGTCAGCCCTCCACATGCAGAGTTACCCCCAGTCTCTCAACTCATTTCCTTTTCCCACTAGGAGAGATGGTACTTGGTGCATTCTCCATCGACCGCAGACTGGTCGTTAACCGAGTAAACAACTATTTTAAAACTATGTCTGAAAAAAACTTCAAACGTTTTGTACGATTGTGAACATTACAGGATAAGAATGGCTGAACGTTTCTTGTCCAAAGTAGATAATATAGCATTGATTGTTGAGTGTGTTATTATAAAACACTTAAGCAAGTGTTACTGAAATTGCACAGTGTGAAATATTCCTTGCATTGCACCTAACCTGACACGTCTTTTTTTTTAATGAAACACCAAATCTCGAATTTTGTTTTTTGTGAGCGATCTTCAGTTCCTTATCCTAATAAACGGCGGGACGTAGCCAAGTGGTAAAACGCTCGCTTGGTGCGCGGTCGGATTGGGATTGATCCCCGTCGGTGGACTCATTGGGCTATTTCTCATTTCAGCCAGTCAATCACAATTGGTATATCAAAGGTCATCATATGTGTACACAACTTCTTATTCTTTGTTTTGTTTAACGACACCACTAGAATACATTGATTTATTAATCATTGGCTATTGGATGTCAAACGTTTGGTAATTTTGACATATAGTGTTAGAGAGGGAGCCCGCTACATTTTTGCATTAGTAGCAAAGGATCTTTTATATGCACCATCTCACAGACATGCTAGCGCATATCACCGCATTTTATATATCAGACGTGGTGCACTGGCTGGAACGAGAAACAGCCCAATGGGAAGTATGATCATTAAAGGTTCAGATGTATGAGCATGTGCCCTTTGAAGGTTAACACCTTATCACGTGTTAGTTTAATCTGACAAACGTTCACACACGCCTTATTTGCGTGTCTGTGTCATTCATTAAAGGTTCAGTCACTCCATTATTTAAGTACCTAGTAACGTTCGAACGTATTTTCAAATCTGTGACCGGACAGATTGTGTGCATTATAACTTACAGTGAGCGGTCTACGTCACACCTTGGCATCTTCCAGAATGACGTCTCGGCCTTTTAACGAACTCTAATATGTTAAGATTTTGCAAAGCTTTCGGAAAATGACACGTTCCAGAATGATTTTCTTTCATACTGGAATCCTCGTGTGGACATAAACACCAGTAACTACTTTCTGATCAGTGCTCAATTTCTGGCACAAATCAACTCAACTGATTGCCCTTGGTTAACCGCACAGGAAACATTGGCCAACACCGATGGAATGACAGAGGCTGGAAATAAATGACACTAGCAAGACCGTTGTCCATAAATAATCAATCAATAGACATTGGTCTCCCATTAGATTCCAAGATATCGCCTCGTCTTCACCGCTGGGACGGACGGACGGGATGTCTCACCGTTTCGCTTGCTGATGAGCGATAGCAATATATCCTGCATGTGGTCGACTACGAGTCAGTCTAATAGGAAATGCAAATATCCGGACGAAGTATCAATTTTGTGCGCCCGATTCTCTCAGGGTTTTCAAACTTTATTAACATTGCCAGAATAGGGTGTTGGTCATCACATACCCCCTCCCCCTCAACATGTCGGTCTGTGTAATGGGAAATGCAAGTATCCGGACGAAGTATGCAGACAGTGCCCCTGGCACTCTCATGTGTCTTCAGACTTACTAACATTGGCAGAGCAAGGTGGTGTTCATCACAGATAGTCACTCCAACATGTGGATACCAGTCTGTCTGTCTAAAGGAAATGCAAATATCCGGACAGACTTAAGAATAGTGCGTCTCTTATTCCCAGGAGTTCTCCATTGCTTTAAGGGGGATGTCGTAGTTCACAAACAGATTCTCGGTTATGTTGCTGACCGTCGGTCGGTCAAATAGGAAATGCAAATATCCGGTTTAAAATTAAAGAAACTGGGCGGAAATAAAATACAACAGCAAGTGCTTTATTAGTCTCCTCACCGGCGTGGAATAATCAAAGTAGATCGTTGTAAGTGTAAGCTTGTGGTGGTGATAGGTGTTGCCATAATGTATTGTATAAGATTTAAATCGCCCTCAGCGTGTACCGCTAGAATGTGTTCAGTCCGAGTGTTAGCGTTTTACAGTCAGACTATTTATTACATACCTATTCAATCTTACTATAGTGATAAAGACATTTTGAAACCTAGCCCGAGTACTCTGACTGTAAGAGAGCTAGACGGATATTTGGACATAAATACGTTCTCATTACAGTCAGAGACCAAGCTATGTATTTTTTTGGCAATTCCCGACAACCAAAAAGTTGGCAAAGATTTCCGCTCTAATACCACAACAATCCTATGTTTGACGTCAAATACCTTTACATCGATCATTTTCGAGTTAACTGATTAAAAAAAATCCACATATTAATCACTAATACACACACTAAAGAAAGAAACCCGACAGCACTCACATTCAGCTAAGCTTCGGCAAACTCCGGACAGCAGAATTCTAAATTCGCCGACCTATATCGTGACGTTGCGTCACATGATCGCCCACTCAGCCATTCCGTCTACTAGGCGGAATCGCCCAGTGAGCGATCACGTGATCTACATCACATCGTATTTGAAACATTACACAAAGCTGCCGCAGACTATGATTATTAACGTTAAGTAACTCCATGAAAGGAGTTTTGATTATAGATTTAACAAAGTGTTGTTATCACGTTAAATCAAAAACCGTGTTTTGTTAAACATAAAACAAGGTATGTACTAAATACAGAACTTCGCATACGTTGTTTTCGCTACGCGGTCTCGTGGTATATATTCTTGCGCAAAATAAACTCACAACAAATAGGAAGCGAAAACAACGTGTGTGAAGTTCTGTATATTTATTAAATATTCAGATTTCCAAAGAAGTATTTTCAGGAAGCATTTCTTTTAAATCTCACAAATCCTATCAGCTGTGACCATATTGCACTTAGAATCTGCATATATAAAACTATTGAACGATTGATCAATCGTAGACTTGTCTGATATCTTCATCTCACAAATTGCCTACTAATAATGCGCAATGCGGATACAAATCTAGACGTAGCACAGTTGATGATATTAGATTTGAAACGCTGCAGAGTTGTTTGATCTGGAGACAACGTATGGCACTACTAGGAAATACGGTACTTTAAGATCTTCGAGAAATGGCTGTACTTCGAGATAGCATTCTGTCCATTACAAAAGCACCAATTATTACATTGTTATCAAGATGAATGGCATCACCCAGTAGTTAAGGCTTCCAGTAAATTGCTTTTTGTATGAAAACGTTTTTCGGATTTCCAGTAGATCGTGACAAATGAGCATTATTGAACGTAAGTTGCAGCTTTGCGTGAACGAACTCCAGTGGGCAACTGACGTCATCTGTCAAAGAGTTCCACTTGGATCTGTGTCTGGACAGAAGTCGAATTACTTTTGCAAAAACATATTAAATATGGGAGTATTGTATTGTGAAACGAGACTTTCATTGGGGACATTAATCATAATTACCTTACTGGTTCCACACAATTAAACCTGCACAAGACACCATTAGGTGTTCGCGAAAGGTGGGCGTATCCAGCCTCACCGGTAATACCTGACATGAGCATAGCATAGACGTATGTACAAGTTCAAACAAGGGTTTGTTATCAGGCATCATTTAAGTGATGTATCATATCAAAATATACCCTCGGATATGAATTTGTACCATAAATCTAAATGATAAAGTTGTATACATAAAGTATACTGAAAGGATATTTTGGCTGAAAAGAAACTAAATGTAAAACCTTCCATGAATGACTAGCATGTGCCTCGTTTATAGGTGGACTTCCACTCCCAGGAACACACACACACACACACACACACACACACACACTCGTACTCACAGAGAGAGAGAGAGAGAGAGAGAGAGAGAGAGAGAGAGAGAGAGAGAGAGAGAGAGAGAGAGAGATGATGATGATGATGATGATGATGCTATATTAACAAGACTGTCAGATTCATCATGAACACCAAAATGCGGAAACATCATTATTTTCTTGGTTGTGAATACGCTGGTTGAACTTAATGATTTGCATGCATCCAAATTTATTAAAGAATAAATTAATGTTTAACGACAACACAGCACCAAAATACACATAATTGGATGCCAAACAAAGGTATATATATAAATAGGATTAAATGCATTTAAAATCTAAAAACAAGTGTAAAGAGCTATGGGGGAAAATACAATCTAATACAAGAATCAAGACGAGTATAATTTAAAATGTTGTATATAAATCTAAACGTCTTTAAAAAAAAACCGAAACAGATTCTACCACATTTCTGTTACCAAATACTAGTATATCTTTTCTCGTCGGCTTCAGGTGTTCGGACTCGCTTTCGTGTCTCTAAACGCTTTAGAGCAAGTGCCAGTGAGACTGTAAACACTGCACACTGAGTGCACCACATTTTGGTTGAATGCAATCATTTTAAATGTGGTGCAATCAATTTCGTTCCATTAATTTGAGATTTTTAAAAGCATATCCTTTTACTGTACTTTCTCCGGAATCATTTATATGTGGTATTTATAGTTTCTGCAGCTGTGTACACTTCCCCTGCGCGTGCTGTAACCTCACCGTGGTGCAGGGGTGTAACATTCTCTTTGAGAATGGCAAATACAGCACAAATCCCCTTGTTTTCTTCGAGATACAATTGAAATTTTGAGTA
Organism: Gigantopelta aegis; assembly: GCF_016097555.1. Lineage (NCBI taxonomy): Eukaryota > Metazoa > Mollusca > Gastropoda > Neomphalida > Peltospiridae > Gigantopelta > Gigantopelta aegis. The sequence goes on along the minus strand of NC_054704.1, from coordinate 7,229,526 downwards.
AAAGTCAGTATCTATCTGTGATATTTGTATTTTTGCACAGTTCTTTACACTGTGTTTTTATTTAAATTTTGACTTTTTATATTGATGTTGATCATCACCTTATTTGTTTGCATTACCATAGTTTGACACCCAATAGCTGATGTATTTTTCGTGCTGGGGTGTCGTTAAACAGTCATTCATTCATTCATTCATTCTGTGCACACTTTTACTTTTCTCATTGCAACTGTTGATTAGCTAAAGGCAGACCTACATTTTACATGTATACTTAATTTACTTTCGCTCCACACCAAATATTATTATTTTTCATTTTATTTTTTATCTTTATTATGAACATTCGACATTAACAAATATCATATTTCACGCTCAACAGCTGTCTTAAAATTAGATAAATCCGATGCTGTCAAATTGTGTACCAGGGTTTCAAACATTAAAGGGACATTACTGAGTTTGCTGCAATTTTAAAAAAGTTATCGACTAACAGAGACTTTTTAACGATTGTAATTACATATCAACTATATTTGTCTGCATAAAATATTAGTGGCTGTATATTAAACGTGTTTCTGATCGTTCTAATATTTGTACTAGTTTAAATTGCATTTTATTTCCTAAAACAAAATTCATACGTACGAAATTATTTGAATACAAAATTCAGTTTGGGCTTTTAACAAATATTAAGATGACCAGAAACAAATTGAATATACAGAAACTGATATTCTAAACAAGAAAATATATTTAATATGTAAGTTTAATCGTAAAAATATTTTATTAGTCAGAAACATCTTACAATGCAGCAAATTCAGGAATGTCTCTTTAATGAAGTTGAAGTTTATGGATCTATTTCATTGTTAAATGACAGAGACATGGATAGAGAGAGATGAACGAATTAATGTTTAACACCCCAGGTCAAAACAAAAGAAGGCCACATCAGCCACTAGGTGTCAAACATGAATGAATAATGAATAAATGATTTTTTAACGACACCCTAGCACCAAAATACATATCGGCTATTGGGTGTCACAAAGGGTAAGAAACTAGTATTTATATAATTATGTAAAACCATAGTGTAAGGAGCTATGGAGAAACATATAATATAATGCATCAATCAAGGTAAGTATATTTTAAAAGTTTGTAGAAAAATCAACGTGTTTTAAAAACTTTAAAATTAATTATGAGTGGAGGGTTTCAAACAATGCAAAAGTAAGCCTATATATGGTGATCAACGTTGATCAGTGGCTGTATATTTAGTGTGTTTCTGGTCGTCTTAATATTTGCAAGTAGCTCAAACTGGATTTGGTGTCCACATAATTTAGTACGTACAAAAACAAAGTTTGACCTATAGTCCGTCCCATATTCTTACAAACATTTTTTTGATCAATAATTTCAGGGTTTTTTTACGTAAGAAGAAAAGTAAATGTGTTTTGGAAATAAATAAAAAAACTATTTTTGTGTCCAGTTTAGAAAACAATCGGCTCAGAAATAAATAACTTGTAGTAATTGTATAGCATGAAAAATGGTGTTACCTGTGGAAGGGGTTATACTACAAATATTAGGACGATCAGAAACACGTTCAATTTACAGCCAATAATATGTTCTTATATATATATATATATATTATGTAATTACAGGTCATAAAAAAATGTTATTCGGTAACATCTCAACAATCAAAACAAACTCAATACATTTCCTTTAAGAAAACTCATGAAATGATGCGCCATCCCTACACCAGAGAGAGAGAGAGAGAGAGAGAGAGGGGAGAGAGAGAGAGAGAGAGAGAGAGAGAGAGACTAATTCGAAAATCAATCAATTTAAATCCTTAATAGAATGAATGAATACATGTTTAACGATACACATCAGGTATTGGGTGTCATAAAAGGTAAGTATATTATGTGGAAATATTATATAATTATGTAAAACCACTGTGTAAATCTTTAACAGAGGCCTGCCTGAAACAGAAGCCTATCTCGATTTGAGGCCGGGTCTCATGAGCGCCCCAAACACAAAGGAGGCTGGCCTTAAATACAGACCTGTTTCTGCTATTGTAGCTTTGTCAAGTTCATGACTACGGCATACTCAATTCCGTTACATGACGTCAAACATATAGAAAGAAGGACAGGAATATTTTTCATTTGTCAGTGAGGTCAGGCCCAAACTGGGTCCGAGTCTGGCAAATGTGGCAAAGACACTTCGTCTGGCGTATCTTGCCGTCTGTGTCTATAACTGTGACGTGTTTTTCATATATACTAACTGCGCTTACATTTTGATATGTATGTAGTTTCTTCTGTAAACAACAACAATAATGATCAACATTCTACTTTGATTCTGGCAGTGTGAAAATATAGCGCATGTTCTTTGCCGTCGAAGTCTGCTGCCAAATCTGTACGTAGTTCGCGCCAGCACAGACGCTGTGTGTTTTGTCACATTCAATTCGGTACGTTTCATTTTCGACTGGCACTATACTCCCCACACCAGACCCAGACCCAGGTTTGGTGTGTTTTTAACGTGTACAAAAAGGTTTTAATGACGACATGAAATGAAAAATAAGCCTGCCTTGAATAGAGGCCGGGTCTCAGAGCGTCGTGGTAAAAACAAAATAGAAACCTTCTAGTTAAGGATTTTTGGTCAATTTAATTTGTTTAACAGTTTTAATTTATTTCGCTACAGGGACCTAAGTTGGCTGTAGATATTTTGATCAAATTGCTAATAATCGTGCTTAAAGCCTGCATATATGAAACATTTCATTAAATATGGCCTCAGGAAGAGAATAGTGCACGCCAGACATCAGAACTTCAATCTTGGCAGGAATAGTCATTACGTTTTAATGAGATTGAATCGTGTATGCACTTCCGTACGGTGATACATAAACATGGCAGGATATATCTGCCTGGTGGGTTTTAATTAGTGTTTTAAATATCAGGTTACCTTCTGCAATCTGACACAACAATGCGTACAGACATATTAGTTGTAGATGTACTTTATCAACAGAATGACGCCTACATCGATGAATCCTTCAGCTCCATCTTAATCTGAATGACAAAACTTCATAAAAAAAATTAAAAAGTCTAAAATTAAATAAAAAATTAAATGAAATTAAAAATACATGTCCTTTGTTGCTATCACGAAGCACTGAGTTATGTGCTTTCTACAGATGCACTGTCACTTCTCAGGACGAAACGTACTTCCTAATCCGCCGGCAGGAGGAATGCCAATCTCATAATTTAACGAATTGAACTCCGTGATATAAACTGACAGTTGCCATGGAAATAAGGGATCTAGCAAGTGGTAACAGCAAATACTGACTGCAACCAACACCATCATCCATGGTGTCATGGAGCTAATCATGACATTCAACCCCTTGTTAGTGACATTCCACATTTTATATTAGTGTTTGCATTTTATTCAGACATAACTATGGTTAAAGTTTGTTTTGTTTAACGACACCACTAGAGCACATTGATTTATTAATCATCGGCTATTGGATGGGAACTCGTTACATTTTTCCATTAGTAGCAAGAGACTTTTATATACACCATCCCACAGACAGAATAGCACATACCATGGTATTTGATACCATACCAGTATACATAAAAATAAATAGAAAAAAAAAGGAATGCTATACACGTGTATAGCGGATATGTTCTCTGGTGCATTCGACTTATTAAAAGCCACAGAATATATTCTCAAAATAACTCTTCACCTTCGGCAGTTGCTATTTTTTATTTTCCAACTTGCGTCTGTTTCTCCCAAGGACATCATTACCATCAGTGACGACACCAAACCACAACGGTTGTTAACATGAACATGTGCGTCGTAATGAAAACCCACTTTAAAAAAAACCCAACCGAAAATGGCCCAAAACGAAACAAAAGAAACAAAAATCATAGGCTTCAGTGCATTCATGCGTACATAATTTTTATACATTAATTATTTTGCCTTTTTAAATGCTTACCTTTGTTTGACACACCAATAGCCAATGTGAATTTATTGTTGGGTTGACATTAAACATTAATTAATTTTTTAATGTTTTGGGGTTTTTGAATCTCCAACCTCACTGTGAGCGCCGCCGTTTGAACTGAGGGTGCTCCACGTTTTGGGTTTCATTCGCAGTCCGAAACCTGTAAGTAGACACTTGTTTGGCATGCAACAGTCGACTTACGTTTTTATGCTGTGGCGTCATTAAACATTCTTTCATTGTGTGATATTCCGGATGGAAGGTAGTTCCCAATGGTACCTTGTCCTTCCCAACTAGCATTCGCTGTAGGATTGGTAGACAAGGTCTTTATATTCCCCTATCATAATCAGTGTTCTCTATCCCGTGACCGCTACATTCAAATGTACTGCCTTGTTTGTGGAAAAGTATTTATAAATGATCCCTTGCTGTTTTTTTGTTGTTGTTGTTGTTGGGGTTTTTTTTGGGGGGAAGGGGGCGAGGGGAAGTAGCGTATGTAGTGGCAGCAAGTTTCCATTCCATTTGGACCAAACAGCCGTGGTTTCAAATGTGCTGCGGTCTTAGATAAATATTACTTATGTTTTCTGCAATATCCCTCCCGCCCCGAACCAGCTGTTTAAAGTATTCTTATGATATTCCCTCCCGCCCCGAACCAGCTGTTTAATGTATTCTTATGATATCCCTCCAGCCCCGAACCAGCTGTTTAAAGTATTCTTACGATATCCCTCCCGCCCCGAACCAGCTGTTTAAAGTATTCTTACGATATCCCTCCCGCCCCGAACCAGCTGTTTAAAGAATTCTTCTCTTACGATATCTCCCCGCCACTAATTAATTGTTTAAAGTATTCTGTTGCGATATTTCTCCCGCCCTAAATCAATTGTTTAAACGATTCCTGTAATATCCCTCACGCCCTTAATCTATTGTTTAAAGTATTCTAGTAATATCCATCCCGCCCTTAATCTGTTGTTTAAATAGTATTGTGAAATCCTTCCCGCCCCTAATCAATTGTTTATTGTATTCTTGTGATATCCCTCCCGCCCCTAAACAATTGTTTACAGTACTCTTGTGACATCCCTCCTGCCCCAAATCTATTTTTAAAGTATCTGGTGATATAACCAAGTGTATAAAGAATTCTCCTGTTATGATAGCCATGTCGTCCCAACCACTTGTATAAAGAATTCTCCTGTTATGATAACTCTGTCGCCTTAACGACTTGTATAAAGTATTCTCCTGTTATGATAACTCTGTCACCCCAACCACTTGTATAAAGTGTTCTCCTCTTATGATAGCCTTGTCACCCCAACCACTTGTATAAAGTATTCTCCTGTTATGATAGCCATGTCGTCCCAACCACTTGTATAAAGTATTCTCCTGTTATGATAGCCCTATCACCCCAACCACTTGTATAAAGAATTATCCTGTTATGATAGTCCTGTCGCCCAAACCACTTGTATAAAGTGTTGTGATGTTATGATAGCTCTGTCGCCCCGAACCAAGTGTATAAAGTATTATCGTGTTATGATAGCCCTGTCGCCCCAACCACTTATATAAAGTGTTCTTCTGTTATGATAGCTCTGTTGCCCCAACCACTTGTATAAAGTATGCTCCTGTTATGATAGGCATATCGCCTCGAAGACAGTGTACAAAGAGTTCTGTTTGGGCATGCAAAGGTTTTCGTTGTCAATTTGTTACACATGTATGCTTCCTGTCTCAGAGGGACGGGTTATTAAAGGTTCGAGATAATTGACTTTAGCCCGGGAATGTTGGCAATTACCCACAGAACACGCTCGCCTTTTCACATTTCGCAAATTGATTATACTCCCTCTTTGCTCCAAAACCAGTGAGCAGTATGGAGTCGTGGTGTCTTATTTATTTCCTTCGAGGAAAAAAAACACTGAATGAATGAATGAATGTTTAATGACACCCCAGCGCGCGCGAACCCAAACAGATACATGCAGATATGCTGGAGAGAAATAGTATGCCTAACAAAATAATAACCTAAAGGCTCATACAGACTGGATGCGGTGCATGCGTGCGATCCCACTGTCTGCGGCTTGCGATTTGGATAACCACACTATATACGATTATTTCATTGCTGCTAGTCACATGCGTTTTGCAGACGCATCACACGCATCCAGTAAAGACGCTCTCGTTGAAATTAATATTTCGCTTTTCTTTGACACGCGCGCCGCATCCAGTCTATAATACGTTTTAACTCTATATACCGGCCTCGGTGGCGTCGTGGTTAGGCCATTTGTCTACAGGCTGGTAGGTACTGGGTTCGGATCCCAGTCGAGGCATGGGATTTTTAATCCAGATACCGATTCCAAACCCTGGGTGAGTGCTCCGCAAGGCTCAATGGGTAGGTGTAAACCACTTGCACCGACCAGTGATCCATAACTAGTTGAACAAAGGCCAGGGTTTGTGCTATCCTGCCTGTGGGAAGCGCAAATAAAAGATCTCTTGCTGCCTGTCGTAATAGACTAGCTTATGTGGCGATAGCGGGTTTCCTCTAAAACAAAACAGTGTCAGAATGACCATATGTTTGACGTCTAATAGCCGATGATAAGATAAAATATCAATGTGCTCTAGTGGCGTCGTTAAATAAAACAAACTTTACTCTTTTTTTAATTTTAAAGCGACTGTCCTGGGTTTGCTCTCATTGTAAGACGTTTCCGACTACTAAAATCGTACCGCAGGAAAATGCCAATACAAGGGCATAAATACCTGAACGAATGTATTAATACAGACTACTGATATGGATCCGCCATTTCAGTAGTGTTTCAGATGCACAGATCTCCAAAACAGTGAGGCGGAAAATAGAGTTAATCAAACTGCGGTATCCGATATTAAACACTGACGTCAGGCATATTTGTATTAATATCAAACAGTCGCAGAACGCGCCGGTTATTCGGGGTCGTCCACAGGTCGCTAAACTAATTAAAAATAGGCCACATAAAAAAGACTTGTTTAGCGTCCCCGCCCAATCTGACAAATGCCCCGACCTCCAAATATTTTTTTATTTAAAAACCCCCACTTCAAATAAAGTGTAAATACTAAAAAAGTACTTTTTTAAAATTAAAACAACCCCAACGTTTTCCCGCCTATTATAGTTATTGCGCAATCACCGACGAACTTCATCATGACGTCAATTTTCTATCGGACAAGCTTCCATTAGACCAACTAAATTCCTATTGACGACCATAGTAACAATTCTTAGTAAAAATAACAGAAGTAATGTTTCAAACCACTGGGCCAGTATATACACTGACAGTGTGGTACCTCCCATTCATAATTATTCCAAGAAACTCTGCTGTCATGTATCGTTTTAAGCACTTACAGGAAGTTTACAGTACCCACCCTCGGATCCGCACAAAATGCCAGTTGCAATTTTTATTGCCACCCCAGTTATTAACAAGTACAAAATGCCACTAGTGTAATAATTGTTCAGGTAATAAAACATGTGGAACTGATGGGGCATTTGTCATAGTATTTGCACACATAACCAGTGTCACATATATCCACCAATCACAGCCATAGTTACGATTTACTCCTTAAGCACTTCGAACTTTGACCTGGGAATCACATGATTGTTACATTACAACCTATAATGAAAAAGTTTAAATATCAAAAAGTGTCCAATCATATAGTTTGAGGTTATTTTTTGGTCTACCCCAGTATGAAATGACACTACCAGCAGAATAAGTGGAACTACAGAGCAGCGTCTTCAGTTGTACCTACCAAAATGGATGCACAACAATAAATATACATGGCAATGAGGTACATCATATTGTATCCTTGTCTGGTGTGTAGCACAGCTGAATAGCATAACACCCATATGGGTTTGTATATTGTATAGGGTACATATTCCAAACTGAGCTATTCAGAATACTACACACTTGAAGAACTTTGCATGGAGATGCTACGTACTTAGTGAACCACAGAAATCAGAAAAATAATCCTCATAACATCAAAGTCGCACCCATTTAGTGACCAAACCACTGATGAGACAGCTGTAACTAGTACCTAATTAAGCAATGGAAGCAAAGTTTACAATATACACAGGGAGAATGGCACATCAAAAGTAAGAGACAGTCCAACTTACAAAGTCAAGGACTGAAAGGGTCTTACATACCAGTGCTCATGATGTATAGGTGGGAAAAGTTCAGGCTGCGGATTCCTGTCGGCTTTTGCGTGGACTGCGGAATACCCCCAACACAGCTGGGACTGTGTTCTGTGGCATCCATTGGTGCAAGGTAAATAATTACCACTGCATGACACATTGATTACAGGAAATAAAATCCCACTGAACATACATGTAGCATATTAAAACCCTTTGAGGGCTATTTTCACCAAAAAATAACCACAATTATTACAATGGCCATGTTATCTGGCCTGAGAATAAATCGCTAAGGTTTTTCAGGCTTAACATCACCAATTTTAGATTAAATGGATAAGTGTCTGCATGAAGTTTACATCTGCAAGCATCAAACTATGATAAAACATCAGGGAGTAGGAATGTTGCCCTATACAAAATATACACTACAGTGTAAGGGGAGATAATCTATATGAAAAACTACATGAGAATAAATGCATAAAAGCGTAGGGAATACAGTAACAGTGGTTACTTACACTGAATTTAAATAAGGGTACCGAGGCAGACTCCTACAGGCTGATTCACATGGGCAAGCTGGAGGACATGATGAACAGGGTTTGGAGAGAACATGCCCATGGCGTTCCCAACTGCAATTCAGGTCGACTACAATTCAACTTTGCTGCAGAGGAGCAAAGAGTTGTGTACACCCGCCAACATTTAATTTGTACATATAAACACAGACACAGACATGGAGGGGCAGGGACAGACGACAAGCATAACCTAATGTCACACTAGAAGTAGGCCTCACAAAAATGCCAATAAGTACGAACAATTTTTGGTTGCTGTGTACCTGCTTAAATATCCCACCGCCTTCACATACAGGCTGTCAGAAAAACAGCAATAAAGTAACTGACACAGTCACACAAGTAAATCAAGGACATGTATGCCAAACGGGGGTAACTTAAAGTAATTAACAAAGTCAGGGGTACACAATCCAACATTATGAACATTGAATGTGACGGCATGTATAACAATGCCCTGTATTCTGGCATAGGCAAAACACCGTTGCAACCTGACACGCAAGTGGTAGATATATATATATATATATATATATATATATATATATATATATATATATATATATATATATATATATTGTGACAGAACATGCTCTTATCTTTTCGCCTGTGGCGATGTTAATTGTTTTAGAGGGCCGTGTGCGGCTGGGTTACGTAATACCCCCCCGCGCGACGGTGGTCGAGCTGTTCCCAATACACACCCAGACTAGATGTGGAGGCCATGTGGCCAGTAGTTACGTAATACCTCCGCGAGTTCTGTTTTACGACTTTGTATCCCTAGCGGAATGGCGACAGTACGTCTGGTCATCTAAGAAAATAATCCGTCTTGGTCGCTGTGGAAATATCCCATGATAGGGGGAGTACCGCGATGTGGCCCCAGGCGATATTCGGGTTTTGTAATAAATAGCTAGGATTTTAGATCTATCGGGGAGAAACATATTGGAAGGCTTCCGGGGAACGTGTCCGTTTGGAATGGTAAATATATATTTCTGTGTTATATAACCTTGATGTGATTGATGTGACTTTTAATATTTTAATACTGTATTTTACCAATATTATTTAGACAGTGTTTCCGGTAATCTGACGAAGTAAATTGTAGGCTTCACTGTTCTAAAAATATAAAGGTTAGCCGGTCATCCTAGAGGACCTAGGTAAACTGTATGTTATTGTCTTTATTGTGATAGGTACCAGTATTAATTCTGTATTACAAGGTTACTGAATGAGTAGTTAAGGGTTAATTAAAAATTAACCAAGTAGGAATAGAGTTGTAATTCCTTTATTAATTAAGTTCCCCTGGAAGCGTTTCTCAATTATCACACGTGTGTGTGTTGTATCACGGTGAAGTGATTAGAATATTGTGTAAACTAGACACCTAGTGATTAACTAATTAAGTGATTAGTTCTGGGTTGTTATTATTATTGTTGTTGTTAATTAATTAACTGCGGCAAATATATTTGTCAGCTTAAGGTTAATACAGATTCCAAAGTGTATTGTGTTTTGTTGTGTTTTCAAGTGAACTAACGTGCTATATATATAAATATTTATGTAAGATCGTATCTCTGATATACCTAGAGCCTAGCCACTCGGGTATCGAACTGCCCGATACAGAGAGATCTAATAGATATACAGTTAGGAGAGATATTTGGATAATCGTGTTTTATTCAGTTACGGGTATTATAGGATCCCCGTGATATATATATATATATATATATATATATATATATATATATATATATATATATACTGCTGTAGAACACACTACAAAAGACAAAAAGGTTATAGCAATTTCCACACACACACACAAACATATGTTCAAAACGGCACAGTATAAATGATTCGCAAAAATATGCGGAAAATGTCATGTTCGTGTGACATTCCCATGGCAATGTCGATAGGAAATGAAAAGGAATGGGCTAGAGGTTGTTTACTACAAATTAAAAGTAAGAACAATTTAGAAGTACAATACCTAACAACAGATCCAGACACAAAGAGTTTCAAAGCTGCCACTGAACTGTATCGGGAAAATATCAACAACACGGAACCGCATTTTCTTCTCGACACCAGGCATCTTTCTTTAAAACCCAAGACAATTTCTAAAAATTTCTAGTTGAGTAGAAACAATGATGCCAGGCACAACAAAAACAGAAAAACACCGAAAAGCCGAGCATAATTACGCAAAAGAATTTTTTTTTAGACAAATAAAAATTAAATAGTAAAAGAAAACATTGATTTTAAAAGCAGTTCAATTTACAGAAGGCAGTGTCACAGGGGGTAAACGCTGTCCATGCCAAAACGGAAGTTGCGTTGTAGCAACTACCATTTTCCCGCTGGACAGTCGTAAACGACAGAACACAGCGATTAAACGACGGCAAGAAGTGGGTAAGTTTTACAATATTTCATTAATTTTTCACCTTTAAATTAAATGTAGTGTGGTACTGGAAACACTTACATATACGTAGATTATATTTTCTTTGTATGACGAGTATTATTATGTTTACTATTTATTTCTAAACTCGTGGTATATTTCCGCGAGTCAGCGCAAAAACTCTAAAAAGTTATTTTCAACACGAAAACGTCACATTTAAGCCAACAGTAAATCAATAGGTTTGGGCATTACGTTTCTGAAGCAACTAAAAACCTTGTGTTGTAATGTCAGCATTGAATGAAGTTTATATTTTAGGATATTGATGAAAATAACGACTGTACGGGTTGGTGGTAGTTGTCCGGTCACTGTCCAGGTTATTGATTTGGAACTGCTAAGGAACTGTCCAGGAAGTTGCGTACATGCATTAAGATGAATATTTAGTTTGTATTGTTTCAGATCACAGAACCCTGTTACAAGCGTCAGTGAAGTAATGCAGGTTGCTCTTATTTGGAATAACGGAGGCTATTTTCCACTGCTATTACTGTCATCTGATTTTGGATGCCATAAAAGTGCAACTCTAGGTTCCTAGTCCTCGCTCTGGAAAAATTAGACTGCAAACTAAATCCAGTACATGATTTGCAAACGAATGTTTGTCTGTCTGTTGGTACATGCAAGCAACTATCGAAAACACCAGATATTGTTATAAGGTACATAATAATATAGGTTTATTGTTAAAATACCAAGTTAATAACTTTATTCAGGATGTCTAGGGCTAACTAAAATTTCCGATTTCCGATTTAGAATTTAATGCAGACGTTTTAGTGGGGAAAAATGGACTTAACAACTAAGGTTTGTGCTTTTGGCGACTGCAGCTGTAGAACAAAATATCTGGTGTCATCACTGTTTTGACGTTGATTCATGAGTGCAGCCATTCACAGTTTTGAAGAAATTAGTTTTTACCATTTTCGTCATTCAGACCATAGGATTACAGTTTTCGAAATTTAAAATAAAACAATCAAATATTAAACCAAAATAATATTTTTGGGACAGGCATATGAAAGATTGGGATGGGGCATACTTTAATACGTACGAAGGGGAATGAGGTCCACCGAAATTTCTGAATTTGCACACGTGGGGTCAGGGTAATGTTGCGAGTCCAAGAAAGAAATTAATGAACAAATACGTTATTTTAGTGTTGGTCATTGACACAGACATTTCTGATAACTGTCACATGCAGAAAAGGGTAGGTTTTCAGGCCTGACTTGAAATATTACAACACTGTTTTAACTTGTGTGATCTTAGAGAAAAAACAACAACACCAACACACACACACACACACACACACACACACACACACATTTGGCTTGAAGTGTTCATTGTTATATTTATCCTTACAGGGTTCATCCATTTGATTACCTCGAGCGCTCTAAACGAAGGCCAAAACGGAAAGGTAGTGATGTTCAGGGTCCAGTGATGTCTGCAAATGGATGCCAACCAGTGAGGCAGCATCACACATGTGTCCAGTCAAAGAGTTTGCCCCACAAGCATCTGAGAGTAGAGCTTGAATAAACACGTATTCTGATACGCATTGACAGCTTTAGGATGGTATAAATATCGCAATAAATTGATTAACTCAATTTTATTTTTATGGTTTGTAATTGTTTAACAGGAAAGAAGTAAAAGATAAATACTAATAAAGTGTTCTTGTCACAAAAGCTTGATGACAAAAACGCAAACACAAGTGAGAAACTTCCCAACCAGTCTATGTCACAACATATTTCTTCTTCATGTTTGTTTTTGGCACATGGAAGGGAGGACAGTAGTCTTTAGTTTTAAGATCACCATCAAAATAAAATAAATAAATAATATCTCTCAATGGCATTTATATTAAGAAATTAAAATAGTGACCATTTGTCAAATAATTTGAAACTTGTTTGCATGCACAGTGTCCATGTTCCCTGTGCCATCTCAATGACGATCTCCACTTGTAGCTCGTATTGCACAATTTGCAGGTGTACCTAGTTTTGTCATGTTCACTGGCAACGTGCTCCTTTACGTACGATGTTGCCACTTTGATGTCACAGTGCGGGCATTTAACTTGCTTTTTCAGCCTTGGACAAGATGTCGTGAGGTGCCTTCTGAGATCTTTCCTACTAGAGAAACTTGCACTGCAATCACTGCATTTCTCCGGTTTCGGTTTGTGGTGCATATTAATATGCCCACGATAATACCAGACTTGATTAGATTTTTTGTTGCATAAAATACACGAGAACCTCCACTTATTTTGGTTAATACGTTTATCTTGCAGAGATAAACCGTATTTAGACTTGAATCTTTTACCGCGGGAATCGCATACGTGTTTGGTCGTTGTTGTTTTTTGCGTGTACTCGTAAGCAAATTGCTGGTATTAAACGAAATATATGATTCGTCAGCAGCATCGATATCCATTGTGCCTGAAAACAAATAGGAAAACTGAAATAGCTTTGGCTTAAAACAAGTATGGTTCAAACGAAATATATATTTTTTATGATATAGACAACATGATATGATTCATTATCCACATTGGCCTACAACTACCAGGACAGTAACTCTAGCAACGCTCTGGACAGAGAAACATTACATACTGTCCACTACCACCAACACGTACAGTCGTTATTTTCATCAATATCCTAAAATATAAACTTCATTCTATGCTGACATTACTTACACGGTTTTTAGTTGCTTCAGAAAAGTAATGCCCAAACCTATTGATTTACTGTTGGCTTAAATGGACGTTTTCGTGTTTTTAGAGATTTTGCGTTGGCTCACAGAAATATACCACGAGTTTAGAAATAAATAGTAAACATAATACTACTTGTCATACAAAGAATATATAATCTACGTATCAGTAAGTGTTTCCAGTACCACACTACATTTAATTTAAAGGTGAAAAATTAATGAAATATAGAAAAACTTACCCACTTCTCTCCGTGGTGCACTCTCTGTGTTCTGACGTTTACGACTGTCCAGCGGTGAATGGTAGTTGCTACTAGGCAACTTCCGTTTTGGCATGGACAGCGTTTACCCCCTGTGAGTGTAGTACATGCTGTTGGTTACAAAAATCTTGTGGAACTGATGGGGCATTTGTCACAGTATTTGCACAAATAACCAGTGTCACATATATCCACCGATCACAGCCATAGTTACGTTTTACTCCTTAAACATTTGAGGGTGCACTTCAACTCTGACCTGGCACTGACATGATTCGTACATTACAACCGACACATTAACATCGACGCCATTTATTTTGTTTTCTGTTCAATCATTATCATGTAAGTTAAACAATAATGCAATGGAGTGAGTGAATAGAAGTTTAAAACATGCCTTTGTCCGTCTATAAATAGCGGTAATAATTCGTTAAAGCGTTACATTTTCTTTTACGATTATAGCCCTTTTTAAATAAGCCAAAAAGTAGTGTTTTATGGATGCAGTTTCACGGGCTAAGAAGATGAGAGGCGAACTTGAAGTTCAGATGGAGACGCTCCTCTACAGTTGCGGAACTGTGTTTAGGAATATCGATGCTGGTGAAGATGAGGATTCACTTCTGATGAACATTCATGTGCGAGCACATCTTGACTGCAGATCACAAATAGAACTAACCTGTTATTCTGCTGGCCGTGAGGACATCTGCATTCACTGTTGAAATGGGTGGACGCTAAACAAGCATTTTTTATGTAGCCATAGACAATTATTATTATTATTATTATTTTGTTTTGTTTTGTTGTTTTTTTTGGGTTTTTTGCCCATAGCAGTAGATAATTTCCCTGAAGTTGCTCACCGAAAAGTATAGCGGGAAAGAGAAAAGATGTATATCAGCAACATAATACTGTGTTCAGTGGCGGATTCAGAAAAAACACTGGGGGGGGGGGGGGGTGGGGGGGGGGGGGCAATAATATGTGGCCTTCGTACCCGAAGGGATTCCTCGGATTCTCCAACGTAAAAAATGAAAATATAAAATAGAAATATAACTGTCGCAAACTTTAGGGAGGGGCGGTCCCCTGAGGCCCACTTAGATCCGCCACTGGTGTTTACCTTCCATAAACCTATATAAAACAGCAAGCTAATACTGAGTTTATCCATCACATCCGACCTGACTAATTAATCTGGGATCTACTCTTGGCTCTTAGCATGCGTCGGATTATAAGGCTTTGTGTAATTCGTTGTTTAAGACGATGCCACACAAATCCCACGCGTACATACGTATTATACGACTTACTTAATCAAACTTAGTTACTGTGATCGATTCACGTATCAAGGCTTTAAAGGGTATTGATGTTAATCAAACCCAGCTTCTTGTGACCCCTCTCACAGATACTGACTTTTATTATAAATTTTAATTTTACCTACCCATTATTTTTGTTTTATTTGGTTGTTGTTTGCTTTTTGGGGGTGTGTGGGGTGGCGTGTGTGTTGTTTTTTGTACAGTTGTACAATATTTTTTAATTTAACTTTATATTTTTTATATTGATGTTAATGATCAGTTAATTCATGTACGTACCTTTGACGACAAAAACATATTTCGTGATAAGTTGTCGTTAAGCATTCGTTCATTCATTCTTTATCACAGAGCTGACGTGTTCCTTGTAGTTGCTATTTTATTATTATTTATTTGTTATTTTATTTTATGGATTTGTCATAACATCTTGTGATAGCGATCAGCCATCGTGTGACATGTTTGAAACCAATGTTTCATATACTTGCCTTTGTTTGACACCCAATAGCCGATGTGTATTTTTGTGCTGGGGTGTCGTTAAACATGCATTCATTTACTTTACACTGTGGTTTTACCTAATTATATAATTTGTATTACATGTATATTTTGATGCCCAATAGTTGATGTGCATTTTTGTTTATTAAACATTCATCAATAATTAACTTGCAACTGATCTAGTTTTAAACGTCTGTCAGTCATCTAAAATGCTGCCACTGATGATACCGAGTATATATGTTTCTGCTAGAGTTTCGCCTTAAGATCAGGGAATCATCAAAGGCGGGGATGTATTTGAACATGCGCCGATTGTTAACTGCGCTGAATGGACGAGAACCGGACATTTCAGCTTGGTATGGTTAAGACGTGTAATCTTATGTCGCGCCATCGATTTACTTGAATGGCGCCGAAACGATTAATATTTTATCGAATAATAATCTCTGTAATGAAATTTTCAGATCCACCAAAATGAAATCGTACATAGGGTGCTGCGAAAACAACATATTAACAACGTAATTCGGATATTTAACACCAGTAGCGTATTGAGGGACTAAAGCTCGCCTGTTTCATGATATGACAAATGATATAAATATCTATTATAACTTCAGAGGTGTTCGAATCGTACAGAAATGCTTACCGTCTCATACCGTTTCATAAGCTTACGAGACAGGGGAGCAACTGCCCCCTAGTGGTGGAGCAAAACTTCATTTTCGGGCAACAATTATAGAGATATTTGAGCAAATTGTGGTAACCTGAGAGCTTTTTACCATGTATTTCCATCATTCTACCTTCAAAATTAGTTTTATTCCATGTAAACATGCGTAGTGATTCGTTTACAACTCTATATAGCTGTTTGATAGTAATGCTAATGTGAATAAATCTTGTTATCCAGATTCGGGCATTTTCGTTTAATTCGGGCAAAAGCTACTCTACGAAAATAGGAGTCCGTACATCTATGCCTAGTTTTGGCTTTGAATTTGACATTTAGTATTTATTTGATATATAAATTGCAAACATGGACCCATAAATATCACAGAAGTAAAACCAAGTCAGCTAAAAGTTCCATTAAACAACTTAAGTCATCTTGTTGTCATGCAGATTCGCGCATTTTCGTTTAATTCGGGCAAAAGCTAGCCTCCCCCCCCCCCCCCCCATACAATAATGGGATCCCGTACACCTGTGCTTAGTTTTGTGCTTGGAATTTGGCATTTAGCATTTATTTGATAATTAAATTGCAAACATGGACCCATACATATCAAAGAAAAACTTAAGTCATCTTTATCAACCTACTTAGACTTGTTTTAAAAACGTTACAATTAATTCTGGATAGAATTCATTTCTGTCACACAATATATGTTTTCTCGTCAGCTTTAGATCATTATATCACTAAATGAGGCACGCTGTCAGTGTAGGAGGACTGCCACTTTCCTTGGACTGGTTTGACAGAATGATGCGTGTTCGCAAACGCACCGTGCCAAGTCGAAAAGATATAATAACTAAGTCATTTTTAAAACATATTCTCTACTTCCAGAAATGTTATAACCGAATAGTCTTCATACATGTAAAGATCAACATGATTAATCTAATTTGCTTCTGTTGCTCCCCCCCCCCCCCCCCCCCCCCGGGGGTGAGGACGAAGTTTATTATTAATATTGTATAGAAAAATTCTTCTTCAAAACTCCTTCATTAATTCCAAACAAATTCTGTTTGAAGCGTCCATGGGACATGGAGAATCGAATTTGGTAATTTTGAGTGGTGGGGCCCAAAACATGGATCACAGTTGGTGTCCATGGGGATACCTACTTCCTGTCTATATGCCATGTTCTTAAATCTGATATACTTATTGTCAATGAGAAACAGGCCTGTCTCAGTATACTTCTGTCTTGATTTACTTTCAGTCTTAACACTTTATTCAGATCCATTGAAGATGGTTCTATATTTGTATCTCTGTTCACTTGTTTAAGTAACAAATACCCCATTGATTAGGGGAATGGAGTTTTTCCTTAAGTTTGTCGTGGGGAATCGTTGTGTACAGTTTTTAAAAGTCGAATGTTTAACACAGGGTAAGTTTAAATAAGTATTTGGAGTTCTTGAGACAATTGAAGAAAAACTCAGTGTTTAGGACTTAATTCATTTGATAAATAATGGCACTGCTCCTTCCGTTTTGTATCCAGTGAGAAATCACTTTTATACTTCTTTTTTTCCCCGTCAGTTTTGCTCTCCAGAGCAACGATTTTGTTGGGATTTGTTTTTATAACTACACCAATGGCCTCCGTCTTTGACAGCATATGTATCCGATATGCGTTCCCGGAACAGCGTGGTAGAATCAACATTAGACATAAAGGGGTTTTGTAGGTTAATATCAAACCCTCTTTATGACGAATGCCACTTGCAATTACTTGTAAATTAGGACACACTGGGCATTAAAAAGACCTAAATGTCTACGGACTTATATATGACAATAAATAATCCCTCTGATTACACAAATAGGTGAGCGAACAAAGCACTGATGGGTAGAAAGACAAACTCAATTAATAGTTACATCTAACGAATTAATGTAATGGATACATAGTGGGTGTACCGCAAGCGAGCGGCCTAACGCCATTATCACATAATGTGTGTTCTATATTTATTTGTGTAAAACACGAACTTACGTTATCTCTTCATGTTTTCGTTAAGCGCAATAACTCTTTCAAAACTAAATAAAGCAAACCCATTAACGTGGCTTTAGACGTGAAATATATGGCTACAAACTAATATAAATATAGTACTCCGATGTTATCTCTCTAATCATAATGGACAAGAAAGGCGTTTAAAACGATTAGAGATAAGTTTGTTTTGTTTCATACCTCCACTAGATCGCACTGATTACGGAATTAAAGGGACTACCCTGAATTTTCAGCGATTGTTAAGATGTTATCGACCGACAGAGACTTTTTAACGACTGTAGTTACATATTAAATGTAGTTTTTTAAATCAAATATTAGTGGGTATGTTAAACGTGTTTCTGAACGCACTAGTATGCCAAACTTTGGATACCAAACCTAGTTTGGGCTACGGGAGGGGAGGGTTGGTTGAGCCACCACTTCCCATTTCCCTTTATATAGAGATTGCGACATGTTGCGACACCTACTGACAGCTTGTGACCTACTTTGTCTATGACATTTGGGTAAATCATCTCGTCATTTCTGTAAAATTTGCGAAGTAAAAGAAATATTTTCACACGGAAAAGTTGATTTCAACATATGAGGTATGTTGATTACTATTACAATAAATGTAAAGAGTGTGCATGTTCTATAAATGGTGATAAACAGTACACTACTTGGGGTCTTTTCAAGGCAACTTTGAATCAAATGTGTGACAAAACTTTTCCTGCATTAAGCAAAATATCAAAATTGTGGGAATGGGGTAAATTGTGCCACTGCGATTGGGGTAAGTTGTGCCAGTTGGGGCTAGTTGAGACATGATTATTGAAGGTGACGTTGTGATTGTTAAAGTGGCAGGAAAGATGCGCGTTGTACATTTCATTGCTCGTGTTGATTATATTAATGTTGGTGAATGTAAAGGCATTTTTCTTTGGAGAGTATCAGGCAAGGTTCAGTCTAAATCCAGTACCGTCGTCATAAACACTGATGTTGTCGCTTCTTTCTAAACCCAGTACCGTCGTCATAAACACTGATGTTGTCGCTTCTTTCTAAACCCAGTACCGTCGTCATAAACACTGATGTTGTCGCTTCTTTCTAAACCCAGTACCGTCGTCATAAACACTGATGTTGTCGCTTCTTTCTAAACCCAGTACCGTCGTCATAAACACTGATGTTGTCGCTTCTTTCTAAACCCAGTACCGTCGTCATAAACACTGATGTTGTCGCTTCTTTCTAAACCCAGTACCGTCGTCATAAACACTGATGTTGTCGCTTCTTTCTAAACCCAGTACCGTCGTCATAAACACTGATGTTGTCGCTTCTTTCTAAACTCAGTACCGTCGTCATAAACACTGATGTTGTCGCTTCTTTCTAAACCCAGTACCGTCGTCATAAACACTGATGTTGTCGCTTCTTTCTAAACCCAGTACAGTCGTCATAAACACTGATGTTGTCGCTTCTTTCTAAACCCAGTACCGTCGTCATAAACACTGATGTTGTCGCTTCTTTCTAAACCCAGTACAGTCGTCATAAACACTGATGTTGTCGCTTCTTTCTAAACCCAGTACCGTCGTCATAAACACTGATGTTGTCGCTTCTTTCTAAACCCAGTACCGTCGTCATAAACACTGATGTTGTCGCTTCTTTCTAAACCCAGTACCGTCGTCATAAACACTGATGTTGTCGCTTCTTTCTAAACCCAGTACCGTCGTCATAAACACTGATGTTGTCGCTTCTTTCTAAACCCAGTACCGTCGTCATAAACACTGATGTTGTCGCTTCTTTCTAAACCCAGTACCGTCGTCAGAAACACTGATGCTGTCGCTTCTTTCTAAACCCAGTACCGTCGTCAGAAACACTGATGCTGTCGCTTCTTTCTAAACCCAGTACCGTCGTCAGAAACACTGATGCTGTCGCTTCTTTCTAAACCCAGTACCGTCGTCAGAAACACTGATGCTGTCGCTTCTTTCTAAACCCAGTACCGTCGTCAGAAACACTGATGCTGTCGCTTCTTTCTAAACCCAGTACCTTCGTCATAAACACTGGTGTTGTCGCTTCTTTCTAAACCCAGTACCTTCGTCATAAACACTGGTGTTGTCGCTTCTTTCTAAACCCAGTACCGTCGTCATAAACACTGGTGTTGTCGCTTCTTTCTAAACCCAGTACCGTCGTCATAAACACTGATGCTGTCGCTTCTTTCTAAACCCAGTACCGTCGTCATAAACACTGATGTTGTCGCTTCTTTCTAAACCCAGTACCGTCGTCATAAACACTGATGTTGTCGCTTCTTTCTAAACCCAGTACCGTCGTCATAAACACTGATGTTGTCGCTTCTTTCTAAACCCAGTACCGTCGTCATAAACACTGATGCTGTCGCTTCTTTCTAAACCCAGTACCGTCGTCATAAACACTGATGTTGTCGCTTCTTTCTAAACCCAGTACCGTCGTCATAAACACTGATGCTGTCGCTTCTTTCTAAACCCAGTACCGTCGTCATAAACACTGATGCTGTCGCTTCTTTCTAAACCCAGTACCGTCGTCATAAACACTGATGCTGTCGCTTCTTTCTAAACCCAGTACCGTCGTCATAAACACTGATGCTGTCGCTTCTTTCTAAACCCAGTACCGTCGTCATAAACACTGATGCTGTCGCTTCTTTCTAAACCCAGTACCGTCGTCATAAACACTGATGTTGTCGCTTCTTTCTAAACCCAGTACCGTCGTCATAAACACTGATGTTGTCGCTTCTTTCTAAACCCAGTACCGTCGTCATAAACACTGATGTTGTCGCTTCTTTCTAAACCCAGTACCGTCGTCATAAACACTGATGCTGTCGCTTCTTTCTAAACCCAGTACCGTCGTCATAAACACTGATGTTGTCGCTTCTTTCTAAACCCAGTACCGTCGTCATAAACACTGATGTTGTCGCTTCTTTCTAAACCCAGTACCGTCGTCATAAACACTGATGTTGTCGCTTCTTTCTAAACCCAGTACCTTCGTCATAAACACTGATGCTGTCGCTTCTTTCTAAACCCAGTACCGTCGTCATAAACACTGATGCTGTCGCTTCTTTCTCACGTGAGGACATTGTGTACAAACTGAGAGCCAAACCAAGCTGGGGCTACTGTTCGTAGAGCAAATCAGTTAATGTTCAGCTGCGACCTTAGCTTGTGACACTTGTAGGTTCGACACCCCTGTCTGAAGTTACCATGTTTGCGTTACTAAAGGCAACACATCACCATTTGTCATGTCGTTACTGGCTGTAGAAGTCATTATAGTCCGGTTTAGGAAATAGTTCCTCATAAAAAAATACTACAGAATTCTGATATGCTTTTTGAAATCTTTCTTTGATGATTACATGTAGGTTGACCTCTGTAGTATTTAAAGGCATATTGTCACAGACCACTGACCTATTTAATGGTTTAACTAAGTAGTACCTGAACAAAAATAATTTGATTTGTTCCTAAATGTACTTTATTCAACCATCTTCATAACCACCATACTCCATTTATTAATGACATTTTGTAAAAATAATTGAATTATGGCAATGGTCCATAATTCAAAACCTAAAATTGCAGAGTAGGATGACATCGATTTCACTCCATCATGGTTGAGTTAAGGTGATGCGATAGCTAGATTTGGTTTCCAACAATTAATGTCATTTTTATTTATTATCTATTTTTAGAGAGATAAGGTCCTTAAATCCGTGACAGTATGCCTTTAAATAATCCATTGGTTTGAAGTAGCTTGTTACATGTAGTACTAACTGATAACAACCGTGCAAGTGGTATGGTGTTACTCGTATAACAGCAACACGAGGCGGTATTAAGGCATAGTGACCATTAATTAAAATATGTCTTGGTCTACCTATGTTGAATTTTTAAACGATACTTGTCAGTTGAGAGTACTCCCTAAAATAGTTGTCACATGACCCTCTCAAGAGTGTTTTATTTTTCACAATATATTCTGACAGAAATTGTATTGAACTGCATGGAGTAATTAATGGTGGTGTGTAACCTTAAGTGGACACAATGGAAGCTTTACTGATATTATGAACTTTATTTTTGACATGTCATTGTTAGTGATATGTTGGGTGTTTTGTTTTTTGTTTTTAGTTGGTTAACATTTTTCACAAATATTTTTCATAATGTTTGATTGTGTTCAAATGTTCCTGCTGTCTGTAGTTACCATGTTTGCGTTATTAAAGTGTACACAATGAAAGCCTTGCTGGTATTAAGACCTTTATGTTTGACATGTCATGGTTAGTGATTTGTTGTTGGTTAATATTTTTCACAAACGCTTTTCATTATGTTTCATTGTGTTCACATTTCAAGAAAACATTTTAACAAAATGGATCAATATAGCCTTTGATGTGGCACACTTTATTCCAAAAGGTGGGGAAGTTGAGCAATTTTAAAGTATATTTCTGATGGATCATCAGACTGCAGATACTGGATCTATTACGTCAACTTCACTGGGGAGTATCAATGACAAGATGTTGTATACATTACCCTATTGACAACCGTTCAGTAGGCCATAATTGACACACAGGGCAGGAATAAGTAAAATATGGCTCAACTAACCCCCTACTTACAATTATTAAGCCGATCTTAAACACACGGAGTATATAGACACTGGTATTTTGATCAGGAAAATATATTTAATGTGTAATACTAGTCGTTACAAAATGTTTTATTCGAAAACATCTTACAGTGCAGCAAACTCAGCAGAGGTCTTTTAATTATCGGCTGTTGCGTGTCACATGACGTTTTCAGAGGCATCCCTACTCGTGTTGTACCGTCTACAGCCAGGGGGCCTCTATATGTATTCCTCCTACATAGGACAGCACATACCACTGTCTCTGTTATAACAGTCATGAAACACACACAAACTAACACCTAGTGGATCCGATCCTAGAATCCATGCGGTTCATACGAGCGCACTACTGTCTGAGCTAGATCCTGCAATAGAAGCGGAGCTGAAAAATACATTGGTAAACGAGAGATTTCGTCAGAATGTAGAGAGTAAATTTGTAACCGTAACCGAATCAATTTAGGTTAGTTCATATCCCCATAAATTTCATCTCAACATGTTACTGCTTACGACAAAGTAGCATACGTTTCACCGACTTATAAGGTAATTTCCCCATCAAATATAGACAACGTATCAATACTGCCGCCCAAAATAATGGTAAACGTTCACAACGAGTGCCCCATTCCGCAATACGGTCAACTGTCGCCTGGCTGGCCATTACAGAAGTACTGGAATAATTCGATAAATCCATTTCCAACGACATCATTATATGACAAGTGAAAGCTAATGCTATATATATACCTGAAAGAGACGAACGAAGAGAGAAAAGGGCACCTCGGTTGTAAAATAGTCCATGCAACTCTGTGTACGCACCCAGACGTGCCATTGTTTACGGAAGCTGTAAAAGTGTTTGACATGTCGAGGACAAAACTTTGATGAAAGCACGCTAACAATGTTCCATACCATTCCCATGTGCACTACCGACGTATCAAAGTGTTTCAATAAACCACGATTTAATGATACTTGCAAAGAGTCTATTAAAATAGCGAAACAGGTCCCTCAGCAGGTTCAAACGAGGAAAATCTGAATGCATATCGCTTGGCTTAGGTCAAGGCTCATAGAGAGTAAGAAATCATCTTGTAGAAATTATGTCTCGAAGTTGAAAATCAAATGGAAAGAATCCAGTAGCACTGTTCATCATTTTCCTGTAATGATACAGATCTCACGTCTCATCGTGACATTGCCAATGCCTGGGCAGACAACTACTGACATAATTCTTCTTCAGCTTTTAGTACAGAAACGTTTACATCTGCTAGACATAAAGCTGAGAAGCAACCGATTAAGCTTTCTCCGTGGAGGAGTACGTCGAATCCATACTTTAGCAAGACCAGATAAAACACATTATCAGTTACTAAAACACTTACCACAGTCACCACTATTGGCTCTTTAAATTTTTTTAACGAAATCTGGTTTTCTGGTGACTATCCTTCTGATTGGATGAAGGCAAATATTATTCCTATTTCCAAACCTGGTAAGGATTCCACGAATCCTACAATGTATCGCTCTATTGTTTTGACAAGGTGCATTTGAAAAATCACGGAACGAATAATCAACCGTAGACTTGTCTGGTATCTTGAGTCTCACAAATAGGTTACTAACGTGCAATGTGAATTCACATCCAGACGTAGTACCTTCATACATAAATACTAGTATGTGAAGCGGTTCTGTGGTTCATACTAGCAGAGAGTAACAGAGCTCATATATTTTCATTATAAATATTTATTTATGAATACTTATTCATATACAGTATATAATATATAAAGAAAACATTGAAAACATTGAACTTTAAATAATTACCCATAGTGCCTGTAATTTTTACAATCGTACACATGTTGTAAATATAATCTTAAGTAACAAACATAGTTAATTGATTGCATATAACATTATTATACAACAATTTACATAAAATCTATAAAACAATATTATATATGTGAACTCTGGTGTAATCATAATGGATCAGTATACTACAGGTGTATACATTTCGTACTTGCGAAAGGCACTGTACATGCATAATAATATGTCATCATGTTCACATACATATAACAGATGAATATATAAAATATAAGTGAATACTTACCCAAGATGTACAGGTATATTATTGTACCCTCATACATGTAACAGATGATTATAAAACTGTACAGACTATATGTTGGATATGTGTGAAAGGATGATATGCATCCATATATAATTACTTACTCAAAGTGTACACTAGCATGTATAGCATTATACCCTCATAGGTGTTACACAGATTGTATATAACTGTATGAACTATGCTTAAGATTTGTGTGACATGATCATCAGGGCTTACACTCTGAATTATATTAGTTTAGCTAAAGTTCAGATATGTTGGGTATTTCTTTGAAAAATATTACAAAATGGCTAATTTAAACAAAATGTTATTATACAAATACGAAATGTTATAATCACATTGTATAAAAATTAGCATTGGGTAGAGTGAGCCCTGGATCATTACCTATGTGTGAATACTTACCTAAGATGCACAGGTATAGCATACCCTCATACAGGTTACATGTGATTATATAACTGTAAGGACTTATATATGACAGATAATTATTTATCTATATGTGAATACTTACCTAAGATACACAGGTATAGCATACCCTCATACAGGTTACATGTGATTATATAACTGTAAGGACTTATATATGACAGATAATTATTTATCTATATGTGAATACTTACAGAGTGTCTCATGCCATACCCTTATTGTATCTGAATAGTACATACAATTACATCGGGGTAAATATGACAGTTATGTGAATATGGGTATATATATATCAGATAATTGTTTTTATTTTATAATTTTTCACTCTTGTTTTCTACCAAATTATTTGTATGCAATAATAGTAAAATTAATCACATCCAGATATATATGGCAGATACATATACAGTAATATTGAGTATGTGATTATGGATATATATCTTAAATATGTGTAGTTACTAGATACCTGTGCTATTATATTCCTCGACATTTGAAATATATACTTAACTTATAATAACTGCAATGAGGAATTTTATTTCTAACTAAAATGTCTGCTTGTTACAGTTGTAACATAAGTATGTTTGTCCATTAATTTCCTAAAGAGTTAAATGAAAAACACATGATCATGTAAGTGTACATATGAATGTGTTTGTATGCCTATGTATGGCCTAGTTAACTGTTAACAATACCATTTGTCTTGTAAATCATTCAATATCCTTGACATTTACTCTATTGAAATAATTGCCCTTGTAAACCTTAATCAGTTAAGAGGAATGACATTCCCTGTGATATACGTTTTTGTTTTGTATTTTCTTGTTAATACTTTCCCTATCTCTTTCCTTAACTTTGTACCTACAATTAGATCACGTCACATGCAAAACCACCACCAATTTCTCATCTTCATATTGACTAGCCTGCCTGACCCCTGTATAAAGGAATATATTAATATTTTCAAATTGCCCAATGGGTAATGACATAGAAGCTTACAGAGCGTCTGTCGGGCTTTTCAATATTAGGGTGAGATCATGGAGTTATCGCATTCGATCCACATTTAACTTTGATGGATCGTACATGTTCGATGAATTCGTAGAATTCAAGTCTCTGTTTTTCTCCATATCCATGGCTACAGCTCTCATGACTTGTCTTTACATAATTCAGACGTCACAAAAATCAAACCCGATTCTTCTTTTCATTCTAATTCTATTGTGCAATGATGTTGAATCAAATCCCGGGCCAAACCAAAACACTGAAAATTATGAACAATTATCAATCTTCCACTTATATATACGTAGCTTACGCAATAAACTGTGTATACCAGAACTTTCGGAAATACTTACTGACTTTCACATCCTATGCTTCACCGAAACCCATCTTGATAATCAGGTATCCAATAAGGAAATAAAGATAGATCACTATGACGAACCGTACAGAAGGGACCATACCAATCACGGAGGGGGTGTCGCAGTTTATGGGTACAAATTAAACTTAAACAGAAATCACTACTATTATGCGTGGTATACCGCCCAAATACAACACAGACAACATTCTGGGACAGGTTAGACTATTCGATAGAAAAAGCTTTAGGTATATGCGGCAACATTATTATTGTTGGTGACCTCAATCAAGATTTACTCTCGTCAAAACGAAACAAGCTGCACGAGTTAATAATGCACAAACACTTGTTCAATGTAATTGACACCCCGACACGTGTAACAGCGAACAGTGCGACACTTATTGACCCAATTCTTATCACAAATACATGTGAAATCAACGAGAGTGGCGTTATACCGTTATCCGCGATTGTTAGCGATCATAAAATAACATACTTTGTATTAAATAATTTTAAATGCACTGCTAGAGCATATGAATGAGTAATATGGCTTTATAATAAAGGTGATTTCGAAAAATTTAATAAATTAATTACGAATGAACCATGGCAATTAATATTTGAAAATTCTGAAAATGTTGATATTGCATGTGATAAATTTGAAACTGTAGTTAAAAATCACATTAAAAACAGTATACCGCATCGCACTGTTACCATTCGACCTAACGATAAACCATGGTTTGATAGTAAACTACGGAAAGAATTACGAATTAGAGACAGACTTCGAAAAAAAGCGCTAAAATCTAAACGACCAACGGATGAACGTAAATACAAAAATCAAAGAAACAAAGTTAATAATATGAAAAAAAGAGCTAAAGAAGAATTTGCTAACTCCCTAGACGAAAAACTAAGAACACTTTGTAGTGAAAATAAAACCACGTACTGGCAATATATAAAATTTATTTTTAAAACATCGATACCACAAACCATTATACCACCACTGAAAGATGCAACATCAGATGTGCCTGTATCATATACGAATTTTGAAAAAGCAGAAACGTTAAACAAGTATTTTCTATCAATTTCATCAGTTGATGATGCAAATATTGCACTTCCGAGTTTTGGACAACGTTGCAGGGAATCTTTGGAAACCTTAACAATAACCACTGAAGAAATAATAGACATTATTAAAATAGTAGCTCCTAATAAAGCAAGTGGCCCAGATGAAATAAGCCATAAACTACTAAAACGTATTGCCAATTCCATTTCGATTCCTCTTCAATTGCTCTTTAATAAATCACTGATCTCAGCAGAATTCCCTACCAATTGGAAAATTGTCCACGTAAAACCACTTTTAAAAAAAGAAGATAGAAGTTCACCAACAAATTACAGACCTGTATTATTAATAAGTTGTGTTGGAAAACTAGTTGAGAGAATAGTGTTTAAACATCTGTATACTTATTTCACATTCATTAATCTACTTTATAAGTATCAGTGTGCATACCGACCCAACCACAGCACCGTGTACCAATTAATTGAATTGTATAATAAAATTTGTAAATCACTGGACAATAAAGAATATTTTTGTGCAGTTTTCTGTGACATTTCCAAGGCCTTTGATCGGGTATGGCACAGGGGTTTAATCTATAAACTTAAACAATATGACATCAGAGGCAATCTCTTAAAATGGATTAATAATTATATTTCTAATAGGAAACAAAGAGTGTATATAAATGGAACATATCACATTATGGAACTCTAAAGGCTGGAGTACCTCAAGGATCCGTTTTACGTCCCTTACTATTTTTGGTCTATGTTAACGATATTGCTGATGAACTAGACTGTGTAACAAGGTTATTTGCTAATGATACAAGTATTGGAATATTGTCAAATGACATTTCAATTATAGAACGCGATCTAAACATTAATTTGTTGAAACTTTATGAATGGTCAAACAAATGGTTAGTTACCTTTAACCCAAATAAAATAAATGTATTATTGTTTTCTCTAACCAAATTAATTAATGAACCATGTCTTGTATTTGGTGACACAATTTTAAACAAATCAAAAACGCATAAACATTTAGGTTTAACTTTAGCAGATGATGCAAAATGGTCTAGTCATATTCAAAATATATGCACTATAGGGTGTATACTACCAAATCAAATCCCATAGACGACAATAGTAACATATGTGGCTAAAACTCCTACCTGCAATGTATAAAGCGACATAAACGCCACGGATATAAATACTACCACCCCTTACACTTAAAGTGAATCAGAAACAAATGGGGGTCAAGCTGCTCGTTTCTGAGATAACGGGTAGCGTCTATGACTACCCTAGTTTCGCACAAAATTCGAGTACTGTTTTTTTACAGGTACCCCATACATGTTTCAAGCACAAGGCTACTTGACACATTGGTACTAGATGAAATAAAATTGCACATTTTTTTTACCCAGATGAAACTATTATTTTTTACAACCAACACACTCACATTTATAACCAATCCAAGGACTTGTGGTGTTCACTTCTCTATCAAAAGTTGGGTGCACCTCCAACTTGGACCCAGCCGGAAGTTATTTGGTTTAGTACTACCTATACTGATAACATACATTTTTCAAAAAGTGTCCAGCTATGTGTCTTTATGACAACCAGGATCTGGTGTATTCTGACATAAACTGACAACCTCACTGAAACTGTTGTTTCTACAGTGGAACCTAATATAATGTACACCTAAAAAAGCATGTATATTGCATATAGTTTTGTACAAATGCAATATGTCATATTCAACAACAAAATGTTTTAAAATAAAACTCCTGAAGATATTTACTTTCAGTTGGGTGTGTGTACTCAGGTATATATGTAGAGACAACAAAGATAGTCAGAGTACCTCTACCCCTTTAAAGAATTCCATTAAAACACATGCACTTGATTGACCCCTAGATTATGAAGACCTTAACAGGCACATCAAAGAAATATCAGTATTAAAAAACATACACTGTCGGAGGAAGGAACCACAAACATGACTGTACCTGTATGAAGTAATGACTTAATGTCCTGAGCATTAGTGTTGGGAGGAAATCCTGTATGCTGGGTGTGGGTGTCTTCAAGTTTCCAGGTGTGGGAATTTCAAATCCATCGGCCATGCTGATTTTCATAATGAACCATCAAAACTATTGGCAGCCACCAATATTCCTGACTATATTTTATTTATAGCCTACTGTCGTTGGAGGTTTTAATAGTTGTGATATCTGGAATAATCATGCAGCTTTAACACATTTATTTTTGATTAATTACTGAAAAAAACTATTTTTAAATGACAAAATTACCCGAACATCTATTTTCTTGCATTATTTTCTAATCCGGATGAATACAATATGTACATTAGATGTATTCCTACAATCTGTAATCCAGCATTTTATTTAGCTAGTAACATTAGGTAATACAGCTTTAACAATAAAATAAATTATCAACTTAATCCAAGGCAGATAATCAAATCTGAAAAGATTGGTTCTGAATCTAGTATAAACTCAAAATGCTTTTCATGAGAGCTAACTAAGTGATTATTAAGAAAAAAAAATGATCTGGAGATCTAAGTATATGTTTAACAACCTTATTGTTATGTACAAATAAGAACAGAAGGCACAATAGTGACAACAAATTTAATTATGTTTTTGGTAAAGTTTTTCTTAAAATTTACTTAAAATTTTTCATAAAACTACAAATTTATCTAAAATATAACTTAGCACCCTATAAATATGTCAAAATTACAATAAAAATCAACTTCTTTACAAATTTGAGTTTTCAGAATTTCATACATAAACAATTAACAATGTTAATGGAAACTAAAGACATTAACCCACTATTGGCACATGCTATTTTTAATATAAAAATAAATTGCTATTAAAATCTTAGTTCAGGTTGCCTATATATAATACCATATTTAAGAGCAGTTGTATATGGCAAGTCAAATACCATGTAAAAAGAAATTATTGCAGTCTTTACAGTATGAATTATAGGCGAAAAACAACTTTTCTTCAGTGCTATCTTTGATTCAAACTCCATTCAGAGCCATGTACAGAGATTATTGTCACGGTCAAGGTCATTGTGAACTTGCATGATCGAGTGATGGCTAATTAATCAACCAGTATAGTTTAATTAAATAAAATGACAAAATCATAATATTTTTTATTATGCACTGAATATGTGCTATAGGGTGTATACTACCAAATCAAATCCCATAGACGACAATAGTAACATATGTGGCTAAAACTCCTACCTGCAACGTATCAACCGACATAAACGCCACGGATATAAATACTACCACCCTTTACACTTAAAGTGAATCAGAAAAAAATGGGGGTCAAGCTGCTCGTTTCTGAGATAACGGGTAGTGTCTATGACTACCCTAGTTTCGCACAAAATTCGAGTACTTGTTTTTACAGGTACCCCATACATGTTTCAAGCACAAGGCTACTTGACACATTGATACTAGATGAAATAAAATTGCACACTTTTTTTTACCCAGATGAAACTATTATTTTTTACAACCAACACACTCACATTTATAACCAATCACAGGACTTGTGGTGTTCACTTCTCTATCAAAAGTTGGGTGCACCTCCAACTTTGACCCAGCCGGAAGTTATTTGGTTTAGTACTACCATCAGCATCGGTAATGATCTCAGTATTATGGAAATACAGACTGTTATTAAACCGTCAAACTCTAATGCGAATATATAGTACTTTCATTCGTCCCGTCCTAGAATATGCTTCAGAGGTCTGGGATGGCTGTTCCCAATTAAACGCAGATAATTTAGAAAAGGTACAACTAGAAGCTGCAAGGGTAATCACTGGCATGCCTAAATTTGCTTCACGTAATTCGCTATATATTGAAACCGGTCTTACAACATTTAGTGAAAGGAGAAAAACAAAACAACTGTGTACAATGTTTAAAATAATGAAAGGAATGACTCCCGATATCTTAACTAATTGTATTCCACAAAGATTAGAAGAAAGGGTTCCTTATATGTTAAGAAATCGGGAGGACATATCTACACCTT
Source organism: Gigantopelta aegis (assembly GCF_016097555.1). Taxonomy (NCBI): domain Eukaryota; kingdom Metazoa; phylum Mollusca; class Gastropoda; order Neomphalida; family Peltospiridae; genus Gigantopelta; species Gigantopelta aegis. The sequence continues at coordinate 7,197,663 of NC_054704.1, read as the reverse complement.
TTGCTAGAACCTGCTTATTAAAATCATCATTTATTTATTCAGCAATTGATTTATGGAATAATTTAAGCCCAGCAATTAAAAAGTGTGAAACAATATCGTCTTTCAAAAAAGCAGTAACACCAGTGGTAAATAAAGTTCCATATTATTTTTCCTGTGGAAAAAGAATAGAAAATATATTGCATACCAGATTACGACATGGATGTAGCCCTTTAAACGCCGATTTGTACAGATGTGGACTTACCACAGACCCTTCATGTAACTGTGGATACAGATTAGAAAACAATATCAATTTTTTCTTACAATGTAAACAATATGAACAACAGAGACTGATTCTATGTAATTCCTTACAGCTTTTTCAACAAATAGATTTACAGTTACTGTTATATGGTAGAAGCACATTAAGCAATGCCAATAATAAAGAAATATTTACTTATGTTCAAATATATATATATATATAAAAAGACCCTCATCGTTTTGATTAATAAAGTATTATTTATATTACCAAAAGGATTATTTGTAAATGTGATAGCCAATTTAACTGCACGTGATGTACTATTTGTGTAATCTTTTGTATCATATTTGTTTTTCTTTCCTTTACATTCTTTTACAATACATTTCTTTCCACTGGTTATCATTGAATGTATACATGTAGTTTATATTTACAGCTATGTAATATAGGTCGCCATGTATATTGTACGAATATAGAAGAGGGCCTCGTAAGTTGTCAAACTTGTGCCCAATTCTTTTGTTCTTTGTACAATAAAATATGTTTGCAATCAATCAGAGAGGCTTTCATCCATAATCCAAACTTAATTTGGAGATTGCTTATGATACCACGTGGAATACGGGATTTTAAAAGATCTCAATGACACGGGCCTAAGAGGTCGATTTTTCAAACGTTTTAAACGACAGAATATTTAAAGTAAGAGTGGGGTTCACGTTCATCTGGTTCTCACTCCCAAGAGATGTGCATGCCTCAAGGTAGCATCCTATCAGCAACTCTGTGAAAATTAACAGTATCACCCAGTGTTTCTCAAAGTCAAAGACAGTATACATATCTACCAAAAAGAGATCACCATTTAGATCTACATCTGTTTCTGGGGAGACCAACAGCCGATGTATTTTTATTATTTTTATTTTTTATTTTTGCTGGGTGTCTTTAACCATTCATGGATTCATTTACTATAACAAACAATAAACCCGTGCAATAAATTAGAAGCGAGCATAACCCATATTTGATAGTACGTGTGCGTGATTAAAAGGAAAAGTCACCCATAATGTGCCCATAAGTTAACGTCGGTATAAACGGACAAAAAGCTACATCAAACAGGAAATAAATCTAGCCACACTGTCGTCGGATATGCTCTTATTTCGATTCATGTATTAAGTCGATACGATTGAAATCAGCTCTACAGGCCTACCAGGTAAGAGTTATAGACCAGTGGAGCTGATTTTAATCAGATTATATATTCGGTGCCTTTAGTAGTTAACATTGTGGGCGTTGTGGTAATACTGAGAAGAGAAATCGAAAACACCCAACAGAGGACTGTAGGTAATATCCATTATGCGACCCAATTCCAATAGATGTGTCTGGTGCCAGTGGTGCTGATTTCAGCCATGGGTGTACTGTTGATGCTGTCAATAAAAATACCGATGAAAACAAATTTATGAGACTTGCCGATTTTATTAGTCCATCGATGAAAATGACGACGGCAAAGAATCCGGCATTACTGGAACTCTTCTGGCAGATTTATTGCATAGCTGTAGAATAGAGGTTTATTGATGAAGATCGTCAAAGCAATCGTGGCGCCCTCTGGTGTATGATTTAATAAGCAAAAAGTACAACCGAGATTAAGAAAGGCTTGATAAATTGTAGCGCGGTTTTTGATGTTTCCCTAGATTCACACTAATTGTAAATCGTATCATATCACACGAATGATACACTAATGAGAAACAGTTTGATTTACTCATGGGACGTTCGCCGCTCTTTTTATATTAATGACTGTAACTTATGGAGAAAAAAAAAAGCGTTTTTTTTTTTGGGGGGGGGGGGGGGGGGGGTTACTAAAACAAATCGATAAAAACAATCACGAAAAACAAGTAATGAATAACAAATTCAATAAGTGACATTTGAAAATATTTGTTTCGTATGATGTCTGCATGTAAATTTCGATCACATACGACATTAGTCGTCAAATTAACTACTATTGGTAGAAGATGCCCGTATTATGTTATATGTGATAGCTAATGTATCTGGAATTGGACACTAACGACATTTGAAAACAAATATAAAATGTTATCTGTTCAGACAGCTGAAGATGGCACACAAGTCGGTGACCTATTCACGGCGAAAACCCACTTAGCAACAAAAGTGTGGGTGTAAGATAACTAAAACATTGCTATACCATTAAGGTAACAGTTAGCTCGGGTGTCCTAAGCACATTTGGTGTTGAAATTGTCGGTTTCCGAGGAGCTCGGTTTTGTCAAATACTGTCTAAATTACAAGCTGTTTCCCAAATCTGATATCATAGACCTTTAGCCTTTTCGAATTCACTAATGACACTAAACGTATATGTTAGTGAACTGTGATACGTCCACACGAAGAAACCTAATATCCTTAGTATACTAAAGGTTTGTAGTAGGAATGTGTGTCTTTTATAAACAATACTTGGTCACCTTTTGGTTGTCGGAAATTGACCGTTTTGAAGATACTGTCCTGAGTTTTGCTTCTATTGTAACAGGTTACATGTAGTAAAGCTTTCTAACGAAGGAAATGTTTTATTTAACTACGCACTCAACCCATTTTATTTAAGGTTATATGGCGTCGGATCTTTCTAACGACTACTATTACAATGTAGTTTATGATGTCGGTGTCTGTATATTCAATGAACTTCCGGTTGTCCTAATGTGTGCAGTAGTCCTAATAAAACTTTTCTTTTTTTCTCCCAATAATTTCGCACGTACGAAAAGTATGTAGTAGTTTAAGCTATTACAAACACTAGGAAGATCAGAAACAACGGGTGTACTACAGAGACTAGAAAATATTACAAACACTAGGAAGATCAGAAACATCGGGTGTACTACAGAGACTAGAAAATATTACAAACACTAGGAACATCAGGAACCCGGGTGTACTACAGAGACTAGAAAATATTACAAACACTAGGGAGATCAGAAACACCGGGTGTACTACAGAAACTAGAAAATATTACAAACACTAGGAAGATCAGAAACATCGGGTGTACTACAGAGACTAGAAAATATTACAAACACTAGGGAGATCAGAAACACCGGGTGTACTACAGAGACTAGAAAATATTACAAACACTAGGAAGATCAGAAACACCAAAACACCGGGTGTACTACAGAGACTAGAAAATACTACAAACACTAGAGAGATCAGAAACACCGAAACACCGGGTGTACTACAGAAACTAGAAAACATTACAAACACTAGGAAGATCAGAAACACCGGGTGTACTACAGAGACTAGAAAACATTACAAACACTAGGAAGATCAGAAACACCGGGTGTACTACAGAGACTAGAAAATATTACAAACACTAGGAAGATCAGAAACACCGGGTGTACTACAGAGACTAGAACATATTACAAACACTAGGAAGATCAGAAACACCGGGTGTACTACAGAGACTAGAACATATTACAAACACTAGGAAGATCAGAAACACCGAAACACCGGGTGTACTACAGAGACTAGAAAATATTACAAACACTAGAGAGATCAGAAACACCGGGTGTACTACAGAGACTAGAAAATATTACAAACACTAGGGAGATCAGAAACACCGGGTGTACTACAGAGACTAGAAAATATTACAAACACTAGGAAGATCAGAAACACCGGCTGTACTACAGAGACTAGAAAATATTACAAACACTAGGAAGATCAGAAACACCGGGTGTACTACAGAGACTACAAAATATTACAAACACTAGGAACATCAGGAACCCGGGTGTACTACAGAGACTAGAAAATATTACAAACACTAGGAAGATCAGAAACACCGGGTGTACTACAGAGACTACAAAATATTACAAACACTAGGAACATCAGGAACCCGGGTGTACTACAGAGACTACAAAATATTACAAACACTAGGGAGATCAGAAACACCGGGTGTACTACAGAGACTAGAAAATATTACAAACACTAGGAAGATCAGAAACACCGGGTGTACTACAGAGACTAGAAAATATTACAAACACTAGGGAGATCAGAAACACCGAAACACCGGGTGTACTACAGAGACTAGAAAATATTACAAACACTAGGGAGATCAGAAACACCGAAACACCGGGTGTACTACAGAGACTAGAACATATTACAAACACTAGAGAGATCAGAAACACCGGGTGTACTACAGAGACTAGAAAACATTACGAACACTAGGGAGATCAGAAACACCGGGTGTACTACAGAGACTAGAAAACATTACGAACACTAGGGAGATCAGAAACACCGGGTGTACTACAGAGACTAGAAAATATTACAAACACTAGGAAGATCAGAAACACCGGGTGTACTACAGAGACTAGAAAATATTACAAACACTAGGGAGATCAGAAACACCGGGTGTACTACAGAGACTAGAACATATTACAAACACTAGAGAGATCAGAAACACCGGGTGTACTACAGAGACTAGAAAATATTACAAACACTAGAGAGATCAGAAACACCGGGTGTACTACAGAGACTAGAAAATATTACAAACACTAGAGAGATCAGAAACACCGGGTGTACTACAGAGACTAGAAAATATTACAAACACTAGAGAGATCAGAAACACCGGGTGTACTACAGAGACTAGAACATATTACAAACACTAGAGAGATCAGAAACACCGGGTGTACTACAGAGACTAGAAAACATTACGAACACTAGGGAGATCAGAAACACCGGGTGTACTACAGAGACTAGAAAATATTACAAACACTAGGAAGATCAGAAACACCGGGTGTACTACAGAGACTAGAACATATTACAAACACTAGAGAGATCAGAAACACCGGGTGTACTACAGAGACTAGAAAATATTACAAACACTAGAGAGATCAGAAACACCGGGTGTACTACAGAGACTAGAAAATATTACAAACACTAGAGAGATCAGAAACACCGGGTGTACTACAGAGACTAGAACATATTACAAACACTAGAGAGATCAGAAACAGAAACCGGGTGTACTACAGAGACTAGAAAACATTACAAACACTAGGGAGATCAGAAACACCGGGTGTACTACAGAGACTAGAAAATATTACAAACACTAGGACTAGATCAGAAACACCGGGTGTACTACAGAGACTAGAAAATATTACAAACACTAGAGAGATCAGAAACACCGGGTGTACTACAGAGACTAGAAAATATTACAAACACTAGAGAGATCAGAAACACCGGGTGTACTACAGAGACTAGAAAATATTACAAACACTAGAGAGATCAGAAACACCGGGTGTACTACAGAGACTAGAAAACATTACAAACACTAGGGAGATCAGAAACACCGGGTGTACTACAGAGACTAGAAATATTACAAACACTAGAGAATCAGAAACACCTACAGAGAGAAAATATACAAACACAGAGATCAGAAACACCGGGTGTACTACAGAGACTAGAAAACATTACGAACACTAGGGAGATCAGAAACACCGGGTGTACTACAGAGACTAGAAAATATTACAAACACTAGGAAGATCAGAAACACCGGCTGTACTACAGAGACTAGAAAATATTACAAACACTAGGAAGATCAGAAACACCGGCGTTAAGGCACACTCACATATACACAGGGTAGCGTTCAGGCACTCACATATATATTGACACACAATGAAAATGCAAAACTAATATAAAAAATATATTTATTGGACTTAAAATAACAATTTATGAGAGAAAGATGGTTGATGATTACCATTCTGGAAAGAAAACTGTAGTCTCGCAGCACGATGTCGCGGTGTCATGATGTTACCGTTGTACGGGCGTCTGCATCTGAGTCCAGCCGTTCTGAGTCGACGGATGACCATCATTGGATGGATAGGCCTTCCATGACAGATATTTTTCAATATTTTGTTGTGATTAATGAAAAATATATTTATTGGACTTAAAATAACAATTTATGAGAGAAAGATGGTGGATGATTACCATTCTGGAGAGAAAACTGTAGTCTCGCAGCACGATGTCGCGGTGTCATGAGTCGACGGATGACCGTCATTGGATGGATAGGCCTTCCATGACGTCCTATCGTGTTGTTTGCTGTCATCGTCGCAGTTCTGAACCGGTCACGGAGGTGGTGTCGTCGAATTTGCCGATCTTGGCGTGGGGTCGTAACGGGACGTTGACCAGGTCGAGGTCGATCACGGATTGTTGATGACGTTCAGCAAGTCGTCCAATAGTTGATGGATGGACTCTGAAGGTCCTAGCAACTTGGCTTTGCGAAGTCCCCCCTTGAGCCATGCCCAACACTCGCTCCCTTTGTTCTTCTCTGAGTCGTGGCATTCTTAATGTGACGAGGAATAGGACACCATTACGTGACTTTTATGTGTCCATATACTGGCATTTCACGTGCATTGCATGCAGCATGATTGAGCATATAGTGAGCGCATTTCACACCATTTTGTGTGTTTCTGCTATTGTATATGTAACGAGAACAAAACCAGGATTAAAACCCAGACAAAAGTACCAATCAATGGCTTCCTCTCATAAATTGTTATTTTAAGTTCAATAAATATATTTTTCATTAATCACAACAAAATATTGAAAAATATTTGTTTTGCGTTTTCATTGTGTGTCAGTATATATAAATGGAAGCATTAAGGCACACTTATATAAAAATAGGATAGCGTTAAAGCACATGTAAACAGGAAAGCGTTCAGGCATACTTGCATGTAAACAGGGTAGCGTTCATGTACACTCGCATATAAACAGGATAGCGTTATGGCACACTCACATATAAAAAAGGTAGCGCTCAGGCACATTCACATATAAACAGGATAGCGTTCAGGCACACTCCCATATAAATATGATAGCGTTCAGGTACACTCACATATAAACATAATAACGTTAAGGCACACTCGCGTATAAACAAAATGGCGTTAAGGCACACTCACATATAAACAAGATAGCGTTAAGGCACACTCACATATAAACAAGATAGCGTCAAGGGACACTCACATATAAACAAGCTAGCGTTAACGCACACTCACATATAAACAATATAGCGTTAAAGCACACTCACATATAAACAATATAGCGTTAAGACACACTCACATATAAACAATATAGCGTTAAGGCACACTCACATATAAACAATATAGCGTTACGGCACACTCCAGCTAGGTTGCAGTATACCAAATAGAATCTCACGAAGTCAAAGTTCCAAAGCAAAATGATGTATTAATCATTGGCTACTGGGTGTCAAACATTTGATAATTCTGACATAATCGTTTTAAGAGTGGAAACCCGCTAAAATTCTCCATTAGTAGCAAGGGATCTTTTATATGCATCATCACACAGACAGGACAGCACACAACACGGCATTTAATATACCACTCGTTGTACACTGGCAGGAACTAGAAACAGCTCAATGGGCCCACCGACGGGGATCGATCCCAGACCGACCGTGCATCAGGCGCTTTATAATTGGGCTACGACTATCCGCTTAAAGACCGGCCTCGGTGGCGTCGTGGTTATGCCATCGGTCTACAGGCTGGTAGGTACTGGGTTCGGATCCCAGTCAAGGCATGGGATTTTTAATCCAGATACCGACTCCAAACCCTGAATGAGTGCTCGCAAGGCTCAATGGGTAGGTGTAAACCACTTGCACCGATCAGTGATCCATAACTGGTTCAACAAAGGCCATGGTTTGTGCTATCCTGCCTGTGGGAAGCGCAAATGAAAGATCCCTTGCTGTTAATCGGAAAGAGTAGCCCATGTAGTGGCGACAGCGTGTTTTTTTCTCAAAATCTGTGTAGTCCTTTATCATATGTCTGACGCCATATAACCGTAAATAAAATGTGTTGAGTGCGTCGTTAAATAAAACATTTCTTTCCTTCTTTCTCCGCTTAAAGATCCAACTGCAAATGCCACCAAACCTGCCATTGGTGAGACATAAATTATGACAAGACTTGCCATGAAGTTTTGTTTCGTCTAAACCAACAATATCAGGTACTATTTCTGTTCTTAACACTTGCGGGATGACAATTTAGTGAAACGAATTAGGGTAGTCAAAAGAAAACTAGCAACATACCCTCAACCCCTATTTTGTTTGATTATTTAAATGGTGGGTGTAGTATTGTGTCTTCAGAGGTATATGTTGCGTGCAATACACACACTACAGGAAGAAACCCGACCACACACACCCTTTCAACAATATTCGGGGTATTGACGGGTTTCTTCCTTTAGTGTGATTGGTGATTAATGTGGTAGACTAAAATCCGCGCCTTCGTTATGGCGGCAGATCCTCCACCTCAGTGTGAGTACTGTCAGTGTACGTTGCGTCATATGTTGGTGGAGTGTAATCATCTCAAGGAAACTAGTAAATATATACTTTCACGAAGAAATGTGATGGAATCATTTCGATTCCATCCTGATCTTTTGTTACAGTTTCTTCGTGATACTGACTTTAATTCTAAATTTTACTTTTATTTATCTGTGATATTTGTATTTTTGCACAGTTCTTTTACATCATTTTTGTCTTTACTATAGTTTGACACTCAATAGCCGATGTATTGTTTGTGTTTGGGGTGTCGTTAAACATTCATTCATTCATTCTGACGCAGAGAGCGATTGTAACCGACCGAAGGTCCGTCCATCTCCCGAACGACTGATTACTCGTTCTATGTTTAAGAAGTGATCCTACAATGCAGGGATAGAATAGAAGTTAACGACACCTCGGCTCCAAAATACATCGGCTATTGAGTGTCCAAGTATGGTAAAACGAAGTGATTAATTAATATGAATATAAAATTCCAAACGTTAAATTAATACAGTGTAAAGAGTTTTGAAAAAATATAACTATCACAGATAGGTACAATTAAAAGTTAAAATAAAATTCAGTATCTCGGAGAACGATGCGATAATGCGTGCATTAGGTTGATCTTTTGACTGCTAACAGTCAGCCTTATTATTTTCAGCGTCGGCGTTATATTGTGCCAAGACCTACTGCTGGTTGTAGGTGGAGTAGGCGGTGTACGTAACGAGGTTATGTACGTACTAGTTATGTGTATTCCTGTGATGCTGCTATTTCTGTCCTGATAATCGTGTGAGATCGATGTGCGCTTGTTTGATGGTATACGCGCGACCTGAATATCAACATCAATATTTAACGAACGTCTCTACAAAGGATGCGTACATGCGATATTATATAAATAAAATATCTTCTCTTCTTTTGTCTTAATCAACGCTTTGGTATTACTGCACTACTAACCCATTTCTGCCTTGTTCATAATTAATAACCGTAATCTGAACATCGAACGCATAATCAAATCATCATTATCTTTAGTTCCGTTCTTTTTAGTGCTTGTGTCATCACGCCAAAGTAATTTAATACATTTGCTTTGAAGTATCCTGACTGTTTCATGCCTATCAGATTCACGTACAGTAATCAAACACCTCATATGTTCCTTTTCCTGATAAAAGGCAATTTACTATTTCAAAAGTCATAATTTGTTTTAATAGGCCACGTGTTCAAGATAGCTGGAGGTTTTTTTATCGCCTTGTGACAGTTTGTAATATTACATTTAACTTAATCAATCCGCTGCTTGTAATGTAATATGCCATTTCAATATCCATTGGTATCACTGTTACTGAATTGCATTGTTCTTTCAGGAACTGGCCTACAGCAATTTAATACAGAAGTTAATAGTTAGAACACACGCGCTTATAACGGTGGCTGTTATATGTAATGATTTGTGTTGAATATGATTTGCATACGCCAGTCTTTGGCGGGACATTATGGTTCGGCGTTGTCCGTCCGTATGTCAGCCTGTCTTGCCCGGACCGTATCTTGGATACCAAACACCTCATGCAAGAACAACTTGGGATGGGTTTGTGTCTCATACCATTTACTAGGTCACCGTGATCTACGTTTCATGGATGACTGCATATCAGTCTGATTAAAATTAGCTCTACTGGTCTACCAGTAGACCTAACAGCATTGCGTGGACTCCCATATCCAGGTGACATTTCATCTAGAAATAACAATTTAAATATCGACCAATTACACTTCGCCTTTTATAGCATTATTCAGGAGCATACAAATTCTTAAAATATCGGGCGAGACTATTTATGCAATAGGCGAACTTGTTGGTCTATTTCAACATTAAATTTCGTCTTGTAAAGAAGTTTATATTGAAATTAGTTTCCGGCATAGTTCGTAATTCACCCGAATCATTTCGTATACCCTTGGCATAATCCCGAATGTTTTCAATTTTTTTTCAAATCACTGACATGATTTTGCAAGTTAGGTTTTGATTGGTCGAATGAAAGGTCAACTGGACATGAGCTCCAACGGGATGCTGTTAGATCCACAGGTAATGGTAATTAACCAGTGGAGCTAATTTCAATTAGATTGTCCAGCATATTAAAGGCAATGCTTGTCCGCACCATATCTTCCATACTAATTCAAGCAGGTCTATCGAACCTTGCATGCAAGTATAACTTAGCATGACTGTGTGTGGCTTACCATTAACAGTTAACCGCAACCTACTTTTCATCGTTCTAGATAATAGACCTTTTGCTGCTACTAGGTCACCCTACTAGACCTACTGACTTTCTATCAAAACATACATTTTTAGATTCTTAACATATAGGAACGTTTTGTTGAGCCTTGGAAAAAGCCAAGGCGGTTTCCAACAAATTAACATTCCATACGTGTATTCTATCTCTGTCAATATGAATGTGGTGCCTATGCTAAAAAGCCAAGGCGGTTTCCAACAAATTAACATTCCATACGTGTATTCTGTCTCTGTCAATATGAATGTGGTGCCTATGCTAAAAAGCCAAGGCGGTTTCCAACAAATTAACATTCCATACGTGTATTCTGTCTCTGTCAATGTGAATGTGGTGCCTATGCTACAAAGCCAAGGCGGTTTCCAACAAATTAACATTCCATACGTGTATTCTGTCTCTGTCAATGTGAATGTGGTGCCTATGCTACAAAGCCAAGGCGGTTTCCAACAAATTAACATTCCATACGTGTATTCTGTCTGTGTTAATATGAATGTGGTGCCTATGCTAAAATGCCAAGGCGGTTTCCAACAAATTAACATTCCATACGTGTATTCTGTCTGTGTCAATATGAATGTGGTGCCTATGCTAAAAAGCCAAGGCGGTTTCCAACAAATTAACATTCCATACGTGTATTCTGTCTCTGTCAATGTGAATGTGGTGCCTATGCTAAAAAGCCAAGGCGGTTTCCAACAAATTAACATTCCATACGTGTATTCTGTCTCTGTCAATGTGAATGTGGTGCCTATGCTACAAAGCCAAGGCGGTTTCCAACAAATTAACATTCCATACGTGTATTCTGTCTCTGTCAATGTGAATGTGGTGCCTATGCTACAAAGCCAAGGCGGTTTCCAACAAATTAACATTCCATACGTGTATTCTGTCTGTGTTAATATGAATGTGGTGCCTATGCTAAAATGCCAAGGCGGTTTCCAACAAATTAACATTCCATACGTGTATTCTGTCTGTGTCAATATGAATGTGGTGCCTATGCTAAAAAGCCAAGGCGGTTTCCAACAAATTAACATTCCATACGTGTATTCTGTCTGTGTCAATATGAATGTGGTGCCTATGCTAAAAAGCCAAGGCGGTTTCCAACAAATTAACATTCCATACGTGTATTCTGTCTGTGTCAATATGAATGTGGTGCCTATGCTAAACAGCCAAGGCGGTTTCCAACAAATTAACATTCCATACGTGTATTCTGTCTCTGTCAATATGAATATGGTGCCTATGCTACAAAGCCAAGGCGGTTTCCAACACAAATTAACATTCCATACGTGTATTCTGTCTCTGTCAATATGAATGTGGTGCCTATGCTACAAAGCTGTTCCATTTCTAACATACAACTGTACTGATCATCAGTGATTGGTCGACAACAAACCATTAATCTAACTCAAAGCACATTTTTCACCTAATTATAATAGTCATGTGTTTGCTTCTCTGTCGAATTCATCGGTCATACATACTTGACTCATTCATACTTGACTCATTCATACTTGACTCATTCATTTATTCTGTAACAGGGTCCTTCACCTCAGTGTGAGCACTATCGGTGTACTCTGACGTCACAATCATCTTAAGCAAACTAGGATAGATATTTTTGGTGGAAGAATGTGATGGAATCATACTGAATTTTATTATAAACTGTAATTGACCTATCAGTGATATTTGTATTTTTGCAGAACTCTTTACACTCTGTTGACACGTAGAATTTTTATATTGATGTTGATCATCACTTTATTTACGCAATTACCTTAGTTTTACACACCGATAGCCACTGTATTTTATGCTGGGGTGTCGTTAAACATTTATTCGGTACAATTCCTATAGTAACTGTTGTGTCATTCAGATTTAATGGATGCCTTCAAGTTACTTGATTATATGTGTGGGTAATGTGTATTTAAATAATTTCTACTGCAGTCACCACTAGAACTGAAACATCTCGCAACGCGTGCGATCACTTCTAGGAAAGCAATTAATGTCTTGATGGGACAGCCGGGAGATGACCGCATCTAGCAGTCCGTCAAGGATGGTGTAGAGACAAACACTCCGGGCTAACCCAGAGAGCAATGTCCTCATCTGACTTCCACTCGTGTTACAGCCAGTTTCGTCAAACTTATCTTGTTCCCAGTTTCAGTAGATTACGTCTTAATAATTGATTAGCGCTGATTTGAAGTCAGCTGGTGGGTTGTGACTTTGTGAACGCCTGGAGAGATTGAAGATTGTCGGTGACGTCTGTCACGCATTACACGTCATTGAACATTGCGGTCTCTATTGGACTGCGTGATTTCTCGCTAGGACACCCCGGCGGATCATCGTTAGTTTTTGGAGATGGAAATGTCACTTAAACGCCAGAGCTGCGGGGTGGCAATTGATTGGGACGATTATGAAACACTCTCCAACATACGGCAAGTCTCGTCATTTTGTGGCTTCTGACATTTTACTCAGTATGTGATGCTACATTTCGCAATTTAACAAGCATTTTAAGAGTCCCGTACCGGACTGTGACGGGACATGCTCTTAATTTTTGTTTTCGCCTGTGGCGATATTAATTGTTTTAGAGGGCCGTGTGCAGTTCCAATATGCACTTAGCACAGGTGGGTACCTTGTTACGTAATACCTTCCCGCGACCGTGCATCCCAATATGCACTTAGCCCAAGTGCGGAGGCCATGTGACCAGTAGTTACGTAATACCTCCGCGCGACCATGGAATCTCTAGCGAATCTCTAGTTTTTATGATAAATAGCTAGGGTTTAGAGATATCGGGGAGAAACATATTGGAAGGCTTCCAGGGAACGTTCGTCCGTTTGGACTTGGTAAATATCATTTCTGCTCTGTTGTATAACCTTGATGTGATTGATGTGACTTTAAATAATTTAATACTGTATTATACAAATATTATTTAGACGGTGCTGCCGGTCATCTGACGCAGTATACTGTAGGCTCACTGTTCTGAATAATTATTAAGGCTTAGCCAGTCATCCTAGAGGACCTAGGTAAACTGTAGGTTATTGTCTTTATTGGTACCTATATTAATTCTGTGTTACAAGGTTACTGAATGAGTAGTAAGGGTTAATTAAAAATTAACCAGTTAGGAACAGAGTTGTAATTCCTTTATTAATTAAGTTCTCCTGGAAGCGTTTCTCAATTATCACACGTTGCTGAATGAGTAGTTAAGGGTTAATTAAAAATTAACCAGTTAGAAATAGAGTTGTAATTCCTTTATTAATTAAGTTCTCCTGGAAGCGTTTCTCAATTATCACACGTGTGGGTGTTGTGTCACGGTGAAGTGATTAGCATATTGTGTAAACTAGACACCTAGAGATTAACTAATTAAGTGATCAGTTCTGGGTTGTTATTATTTGGTGTTGTTAATTAACTACTGCGGCAGTACATTTGTCAGCGTAGGTTAATACAGATTTCAAAGTGTATTGTGTTTTTGTTGTGTTTTCTAGTGAACTAAACGTGCTATAATAATATATACTTTATATAAGATCTTATCTCTGATCATACCTAGACGAGCCAGCGGGTATAACTGCCTGTTACAGAGATATCTGATAGATATACAGTTAGGAGAGATGTTTGGACAATCGTGTTTCATTCAGTTACGGGTATTATAGGATCCCCGTGACAGGAGTGAAAATTGGGGCGCTCGTCCCGCATCTGAAACGGGACATGCATATTTAAAAAATTATTGTTTGTAAATGGGGGCTTTATAAATTATTTTTACAAATTAACCAGAAGTAGCACGTTGTTCACTAGAAAATGTATTAATAATAAGTGCGTCATATCTAAACATGGATAAGAATTTGCTGGATAGGCCTACGCTCAGTGTAGTGGAGATTAAGCGAGCACGTAAGGCTGAGTTAGTTGAAATCGCAAGTGAGCGGGAAATTGATTTAACATCAGCTAAAACCTTAGGTGATATAAAGACAATTATTATCCAGGAAGTTTTTGGTGATAGGCCTGTTATGGAAGACAGTGAGATTGTTCCAGAGATAGAGATAAATGAGTTAAGTGTGGAACAACAATTAGCTTTTAAAAAACTTGAGTAAGAAAGAAAAGAACGTGCATTAGATAGAGAGAGAGAGAGAAATAAAGAGAAGAGAGGGATAGAGAGAAAGAAGATAGAGATAGAGAAAGACAAGAGAGGGATAGAGAGAGAAAGAGAAGAGAGGGATAGAGAGAAAGAAGAGAGAGAGAGAGAGAGAGAGAGAGAGAGAGAGAGAGAGAGAGAAAGAGAAGAGAGGGATAGAGAAAATAGAGATAGAGAATTCCAGTTAGCAAAATTAAGGGTGGAACATGAGTTAAAGTTGAATACTGAAGAAGTCAGACGAGAAGTAGGAAATGGGTTTAACATGTCGGAGGCTTATAGATCAGTGCCTGTATTTGATGACCAGGAGGTAGATATATTCTTCCAACTTTTTGAACGGGCCGCTAAGCAGCTAAATTGGCCGCAGTCTCAGTGGACATTGTTAGCCGTGTCTAAGTTTAAGGGGAAGGCTAGCGTAGCTTATAATTCAATGAGTGATGAGCGATCAAGTCAGTACGACCTAGTTACGGCGGCAGTGTTGAGGGTGTATGAATTACGACCTGAGGATTATCGTTTACGGTATAGCGAGTTGAGAAAAACGCATGGTCAGTCTTATAGTGAGTTTGTGTCTAAGAAGGCAGGGATGTTTGATAAATGGGTGGTGTCTCATCAGGTAGAGTCATATACCGAGTTACGGGAGTTGTTGATCTTACAGGGCATTAAAAATGGATTACCAGTTAGCTTACGTATTCATTTAGAGGATCGTGATGTCAAAAAGATAGAGGAGGCAGACATAGTGGTAGATGACTACGTGTTAATACACAAAGCTCAAGCAGTACAGGGTAGCTCTATACAACAGGGTGATAAGAAGAAATTTCAGCCAGGTTTTTCCCGGGAAAGTAACTATCGGGGAGAGTCATCTAGTTGGTCAGCTAGTCAGGCAAGGAATGTACCTGCTGGGCAAAGTAAGGATAAACCTGCATTATCAGCCAATGCACGAACTTTTCGTCCACATTGCAGTTACTGTAAAAAGGATAACCATCTTGTCGGGGACTGTTTTAAAAGGAAACGCGATAATGCGCAAGTGGTCGGTTTAGTGAGGTCAGCTCCGGTAGCGAGAGAGTTAATGGTTAGTCCCATGGCAGAGAAAGTAAACCCGTATGTGTCCACTGGTATGGTTTGTGATGTGAAACAAGAATTGAGTCCTAAGGCAATATCAATCTATCGAGATACCGGCTGTAGTGAGTCGCTGATAACGTCAGAGAGTTTAGCTGGTATAGAGAATTCAGATACAGGACGTAGTTTGACCTTAACCTCGGTTACTGGAGAAAAAATGGTTGTCCGGTTACATAACGTTTTCTTGTGTTCGAGGTTTGTGACTGGACCAGTCATTATGGGTGTTGTAAAGGACTTGCCTGTTGAAAACATAGCAGTTTTTTTGGGTAATGATTTGACTAGTCAGTGTTGTCAGCCGAAACGTGACCAATTGTTAATTAAAGACAGCCCTTTACCAACAGAAGAGAGTGAGGTTGATGAGATTAGATATCCTGCGTGTGTAATGACTAGGGCTATGGCCAGAAGGGTAACACGAGACCCAGAGGATATTTGTGATTTGTCTGATACGTGTGTGAGCCATGAAATTGGAGTGGATGAGGTTATCAGTATAATGGTAGATAAGTCAACTGAGGAATTAAATGTGGTGGAACCTGTTGATCTCCCGCAGGGGGGAATTGAACCAGTTGTGTTTGATAGAGGGGATTTACCTTGTAATAGACAAGAGTTAATTCTAGAGCAGGGGGCTGATCCAAAATTGTTGGCAGCTCGCACTACATTGTTAACAGAGGGTGAGATGGAGGATCAGATGTCAGGTTATGATATGGACAAGGGAGTATTAGTGAATAAGAGAGTTAGAGATAGGAAGGCTAGGAAGCAACTGAGCCATGCTCAGAGCAAAATAAAATCAGTGTTTCATAGGAAGGCTAGGAAGCAACTGAGCCATGCTCAGAGCAAAATAAAATCAGTGTTTAATAGGAAGACTAGGAGTCGGGAATTTAAACCAGGGGATAACGTGCTGCTGTACCTTCCCATTAAACGGGGTTCATTGCAGAACAGGTATTTCGGGCCCTATGTTGTGCACAAACGGGTTAATGAGACAGGGTATGTGATAAACACTCCTGATAGGGTTAGGAAAAGTAGGTATTGTCACATCAATTTGCTAAAAGGTTATTTTGACAGACTGCCGATAGTTCCAGAGTTACCAGTCCAAATTGAGAGTCACTCAATTTCCTGTGATGACGTCAAGACTGCAGATATCAAATTAACCAACAGCCAAATTCTAGCAGACTTGAACCCCCAGCGAGAAAAGTTGACTACGCTGATACAAGACAATGTTTCCATTTGTCAGGACCTTCCAACGGTTACCAATACCTTAAGCCAGGATGTGCGCTTGGAACCCAGCGCTACTCCGATTCGACAGCATGCCTATCGGAGAAAACGCGCGACACTGAAAAAGAAGGAAACGAAGTTCCAGTGGGCAGGTGAATGCGAGAAGTCATTCAACCGTCTCAAGCAGATGCTCTCCTCGTCTCCCGTGATGGCAGCACCAGACTACCGAATGCCTTTCATGCTGGCTGTGGATGCCAGTGACGTGGGAGCTAGAGCTGTGCTGTTCCAGGAAGACGAAAATGGACTGGACCCTCCTGTAAGTTTCTTCTCCAAAAAGTTTGACAAACACCAGGTGAACTATTCCACTATAGAGAAGGAAGCTTTGGCCATGGTACAAGCTCTGAAGCATTTTCAGATATACGTGAAGACGGCATTGCATCAAGTGGTGGTCTTTACTGATCATAATCCGCTCACTTTCATTCACAGAATGAAAGCCACCAACCAGAGAGTTTTGAGATGGAGTCTTCTTCTGCAGGAATTCCCAATTACCATTGAACATATCAAGGGCACATCCAATGTAATCGCTGATGCCCTGTCCCGAAGTTGAACGTTATGATAATGTGTTGACACTCTTGATTTCTGTTTTGTTTTTATATATTTTATTTGTATACCAGGGACTCAGAGACTCAGTGTGATTACTGGTAGTCACCTTATTATTACATGTGTTATAAATGCCCGTATGCGTCGGTTAACGCACCTTTTGTTTTAATGTAGTATATTTCCCTATTCCTAGAGTAGAGGAAATATCCTTTTTGAGGTGGGGGTGTGTGACGGAACATGCTCTTAATTCTGTTTTCGCCTGTGGCGATATTAATTGTTTTAGAGGGCCGTGTGCAGTTCCAATATGCACTTAGCCCAGATGGGTGCCTTGTTACGTAATACCTTCGCGCGACCGTGCATCCCAATATGCACTTAGCCCAAGTGCGGAGGCCATGTGGCCAGTAGTTACGTAATACCTCCGCGCAACCATGGAATCTCTAGCGAACTGGCGACAGTAAGTCTGACCATCTAAGAAAAATATGCCGGCGTGGTCGCTGTGGAAATATCACTTGATAGGGGGAGGGCCGCGATGTACCTCCAGGCGATATTCGGTTTTTATGATAAATAGCTAGGGTTTAGAGATATCGGGGAGAAACATATTGGAAGGCTTCCAGGGAACGTTCGTCCGTTTGGACTTGGTAAATATCATTTCTGCTCTGTTGTATAACCTTGATGTGATTGATGTGACTTTAAATAATTTAATACTGTATTATACAAATATTATTTAGACGGTGCTGCCGGTCATCTGACGCAGTATACTGTAGGCTCACTGTTCTGAATAATTATTAAGGCTTAGCCAGTCATCCTAGAGGACCTAGGTAAACTGTAGGTTATTGTCTTTATTGGTACCAGTATTAATTCTGTGTTACAAGGTTACTGAATGAGTAGTAAGGGTTAATTAAAAATTAACCAGTTAGGAACAGAGTTGTAATTAAGTTCCCCTGGCAGCGTTTCTCAATTATCACACGTTACTGAATGAGTAGTTAAGGGTTAATTAAAAATTAACCAGTTAGGAATAGAGTTGTAATTCCTTTATTAATTAAGTTCCCCTGGCAGCGTTTCTCAATTATCACACGTTACTGACCGAGTAGTAAGGGTTAATTAAAAATTAACCAGTTAGGAATAGAGTTGTAATTCCTTTATTAATTAAGTTCTCCTAGAAGCGTTTCTCAATTATCACACATATGGGTGTTGTGTCACGGTGAAGTGATTAGCATATTGTGTAAACTAGACACCTAGAGATTAACTAATTAAGTGATCAGTTCTGAGTTGTTATTATTTGTTGTTGTTAATTAACTACTGCGGCAGTACATTTGTCAGCGTAGGTTAATACAGATTCCAAAGTGTATTGTGTTTTTGTTGTGTTTTCTAGTGAACTAAACGTGCTATAATAATATATACTTTATATAAGAACTTATCTCTGATCATACCTAGACGAGCCAGCGGGTATAACTGCCTGTTACAGAGAGATCTAATAGATATACAGTTAGGAGAGATATTTGGACAATCGTGTTTCATTCAGTTACGGGTATTATAGGATCCCCGTGACCCGGACCCAACAAATGATCGTATCTCCTAAGTTCAAAGGCCATCAATCTGCAAAATGCAAAATCGCCATGGAAATCAAACTTGTTCTCTCTAACTGTTCATGATAATGTAACACAGGTTGTACTTTTTATCTTGGGCAATACAACAAGTCTGTGATTTGGTTCAAAGATGTTTATTCAAAACTGTTAGCCCCAATCTTGGATATGATGATCCGGACTGTTTTAAAACCCTATAAATAAAACAAATATATTCTTAAGTACATATGCAATATTATTAAGCGATTAAAAACACACGACTTGTAATATAAACAGTCTCACACGGGAACGAGTATAACATTTTATTTATTACACCGCACATCAATGAACAACAATCGCACAGAATGACTTCCAAAGTATTTAAACAAGATATAAAAATGGACCGACTAATTAACGTCATTTAGCAAAATGACGTCATGTTGTGGTCACTTCATGTAGCCATTTGTCAAAGAAACTTTGCATTCTTACGCCACATATCTATCAATGAGATTTACACAAACAATATTATAAACATATTCATTGCTAAACAAAATCATTAAACAAATATTTTGTTAATTATGCTGCTAACATTAATTATAAGAATTGACGGCAAGTACTTTTCCTATTTAAAAATGTGAATTGAAAGAACCATGCGTATACTTTTTGCAAAAAGATATATGCGGAGTTGTACTATGTGACATAATCGATCACCTGATTAGAGGTCATGACCTCTCAAAAGACGTATTCCACAGTATGAAGATACGATAAATATCACATGGGTATGTCTTCGACCGCGGTATAATAAATGTTTAGCTCTTTTATTAACACTGTTCTATGGACTTGGTCATGGGACGTGTAATGGGTAGAAATACGATTTTGACATGTGTGAAATTGCATCACATCTATCAGTATTTCAAAATACATGTATATGTATGTACTGTCAAAAATAATTATGTGTAGGTGAAGGAAAAACAAGACTTTTAAAAAATATTATATATAACAGTCGGAAAGAATAAAAATCTATATCATCATTGCACAATGTGCTGATTTAAAACAAGTATTCAGATTTGCACACAACATAACACTATTAAGCGGTATATTTTATAACGTTTCACAACAGTCGACCGACATATTCACTGTTTTCACTTTTCCCTTGATTTTAAATGCATGTGACAGACTGCTGTAAAAATGCACCTCCTATGTTTAATATTAGCCTTCGCAAATAACAAGTTGGAGTTATTCCAGTCAGTCGATGTCCGCAACACTTGAAGGAAAAATTCCTTTGTGCACGCCACTTTCGATAAACCTTTTTATGAAGAGGTCGAATCTGTTTAAGCAGATTTTTGTAGTAGTAGTAGTAGCAGTAGTAGTAGCAGTGGCAGTAGTAGTTGTAGTAGTAGTAGCAGTAGCAGTAGTAGTAGTAGTAGTAGTAGTAGTAGTAGTAGTAGTAGTAGTAGTAGTAGTAGTAGTAGTAGTAGTAGTATTTATTTAACGAATCCGTACACAAACTGACTGTTGTGGTTATTTTAAGACCTACCGAAGACCATCAGAGTGATATGATTGGGGGAATGGTAGTAGGTACTGTCTTACAGATATAGCATGTAAATGTCTAAAAGTAGTTGGTCCAGCTCTTTTAGCATTGGTTTTTCTTTGATGGTTTGCTTTAAAGCAAGTTCCGTTTGATGCGCTAGGCAGTTTATCCCTTCGAAGACCTGATGTTCTTTTTGTAGTAAGGTTACAGAACCTCTATTCTTCCCCATCATCACTGATGCTCCATCAGTACCTAAGGCTACTATTTTCATCATGAGTACTTGCTGTGTCGTATCCAACTATGTAGTCAATGTGACCACCACGTCTGTAAGAATTCCAGGTGCGTCTGCTTTGACAACTCTGAAATCGATGTCAACTGATGTCATTGACAAACACAGGTAGCACAAGACCACAACATCGCATGCCAATAATAAATCATCTCATATTGCCACGTATTGTTGTATCTAAACTGAATAACTTTGCTCCCACCTCACCTCCCTCCCATTATTATTATTATTATTAGTAGTAGTAGTAGTGGTAGTGGTAGTGGTAGTGGTAGTGGTAGTAGTGGTAGTGGTAGTGGTAGTGGTAGTGGTAGTGGTAGTGGTAGTGGCAGTGGTAGTGGTAGTAGCAGTAGTAGTAGTAGTAGTAGTTATTTATTTTACTTTATATATTTATTTATTTATTTTAATTATTAATATCGAGGATATAATGAATATATTTATTCCTAGGTTACATTAGCCATATACCGTTTGTGTTAACCTTCAATAAATGGATATGCTTTTGTGATATGCATTCAGCGAGTTTCATGTGTACGTTCCACAATATAAAATCGGTTGAGCGCTCGCTTGGGGTGCTTGCGTTGCAGGATCGAACCACTTCAGTGGATCCGTTCAATTGATTAGGTTTTTCTCGTTCCAACCAGTGCACCACAGCTGGTCAAAGGCCGTGGTATGTGCTTTCGTGTCTGTGGGAAAGTGCATATAAAAGATATCTTGCTGCATTTAGAAAATGTCGCGTGTTTCCTCTATTGACTACGAGTCAGAATTACCAAATGTTTGACATCCAATAGCCGATGATTGATATATCAGTGTGCTCTAGTGGTGTCGTTAAAGAAAAACAAACCTCTTCATTTGTAATATACTTCTATAACTTTGCCATTACAACAGTTGGTACCAATAGCAATCCTTACAACTTTGTGCCTTGAAGGATTGTTTTTGTTGACACATGGAAACTAATACACTACATCTCCAACACTGCACCATTTCTACCTTGAACCCGACACGATACAGATTGTAATCACTGCTGGACTCCTGTGACAGCAGGATCATTCCACCTAATTCCCTCACCTCCACGGTGCTCCGTTCAGGCGCATGCTCTAGGTTCACAGCAAGGGATTTCCCTTGTGTCCTCTGGTAAGCCATAATAAGCTGAAAGTCGGAGCTTGTGGTTTAGAGAGTAGTAGTGTTCATGTATGACCGAGTGGTTAACGTAATGGGCTGTTAAATGTCATGCGAATCGCTGCAGTACGTTCGAATCCCTTGTTGGTTTCGTTTTGTTTCTTACGTTGCCGTTTGTTTCGGGATTTGTTTTGTTTGTTTTTGTTGCTGGTGTGTGTTTTGTTTGGTCTGTTTGAGGGGGGGGGGGGGGGGTGTCGTTTGGGTGAGGAGCTTTCAATATTTTAAAAGTTATTGGTAATACGGAATGGGGAGCAGACCGAAGGGTTATGCTCCGTCTGTATATATCTTTAGTTAGATTAAAACCTGATTATGGATGCATTGTGTATGAGTAGGCATGCAAGTCTTACTTGCAAATGCTAGATCCTATACACAACCAGGCTTAGTCTTGGTAGTTTTAGAACATATCCGGTAGAGAGCTTGTACGTTGATGCACTTGAACCTTGTTTGGGTGCTAGACGTGCAACGCTTTCTCTGCAGTATGCTACCAGGATTAAATGATTACCAAAACATCCTATACATAATGCGGTTTTTGATAACAAATATATGAAGCTATTTGATGCAAGGCCCAATGCTATCCTTACATTTGGTCTTCGCATAAAACGCTTTTTTGTCGATTTCCAATATTGATTTGACTGACTCCTTCATATTGTGTTTTAACACCTTGATGTATTACACCACATAAACATGATCTTGCGCATCTGAAGAAAGATCATACAGATGCTATTGCATACAAATACTTTTTGATGAAAATTTATTCGTGATTCTGAATTTTATTGTAAATTTTAATATTACCTATCTGTGATATTTGTATTTTTGCACAGTTCTTTACACTGTTTTAATTTAATTTAACATTTTTATATTGATGTTGACCATCACCTTCGTTTTGCATTTATTATAGCCGATGTATTTTTCGTGCTGGGATGTCGTTAAACATTCATTCGTTCTTTCAGTGTTTGTTTGCAGCCATTCACAAGTCTCAGACGTTATTTACAACATACACTGAAGACGATGTTGCTCTACAACGGGACATCTCTTGCGGGTGTTAGAAACTACTGTTACCGATAAGCAGCAAGTGGGTCTCTCATATTCGGTTTCCTCAAGACGCAAGACCAGTCGTTCGTCTTACAGCTATGCATGTACTGTTTACATAAAGCAACTCCCCTTCGAATCTGTTAAAACACAATATGAAGGAGTCAGTCAAATCAATATTGGAAATCGACAAAAAAGCGTTTAATGCGAAGGGCTAGGAGTCACTGTCTCACCAAAACGGCTCTTTGACTCTGCTTTGGGCAGAGATATGATTTTTGCTTATATTAATAGTTTTGTCGTTCAGATTGACCAACGTGAATCGATATCATCAAAAGATGAACTATGCTAATCTTGACCTGGGTCAAAACGTATGTGATTGACGCAGTTGAGAATGAGTTGTTTCGATTGGCACGTTAAACCTTTACCTTGAGCTCCACCGTGACTATTCTTTTCGCCATGTCCATGTTTCTGACAAGGCTAATGTGTATAGCATTAATCACACGAGGCTCTCAATAGTGCACGGAGAGAATATCAATCGCACGGTTCTTTGACCTAATGCGGCACTTGAGTCCCACCGTATGCAAGACATCAGACGCAATATTTTTGAAATGCCACTTTCAAAAGGGCTCCGTCATTAAAGTGTGCAGCGGATATTTCCTATCAGTCATGCTTAGAATTAATAGAGCGTGTGAACAGTAATAAAATTGAGCCATTCAAGTGAAATGCCCCACGTTCTCGTAAAGATCAGTTCGACAGTCTGTACCATGCAGTATTTTATTTCACGTGACTACTTGCCATTGTGTTTTTGGAACTGGTTCCAACATATAGTTATTTGTTTATGACTCACTAGGGAGGTATAAAACCTCTAAACTCATTTCTCACTTACTAACAGCTAAATATAAATTGCATTTCTGGACAGATAGTCGAGATATGGGCCCAGGAAAGCGTTCATGAATATTAATTGAAACGAAGCACAAAACCAAAATGCAGTGTCGCTTTCATATCAGACTGGCCACTCTAGCGGTATCATACATATAAAACTAGAGCGAACGAGAAGGGATATATTTGGTAGTGAAAATCTGAAGGAACCATTGCGATTCCATACTGAATTTTATTGTAAATTTAACTTTTACCACAGTGATATGTGTTTTATTGTAAATTTAACTTTTACCACTGTGATATGTGTTTTATTGTAAATTTAACTTTTACCACTGTGATATGTGTTTTTGCACAGCTCTTTACACTCTTGTTTTAATTTAACTTTTGCTCTTTTTTTTACATTGTTATGGAAATAACTTTCAACTTTGCATTTACCTTAGTTTGACATCCAATAGCAGATGTATTTTTTCGTGATGGGGTGTCGTTAAACATCCATTCATCCATTCATTTACCTGCAAAATGACGTGTATTTTGTTGTTGTTGGTTGTTGTTGTTTTGTTTGTTTGTTTGTTGTGTTTTTTGGGGGGTTAGGGGTGGGGGGTTCGGGTAACTTTACGGTTATATGCGTTAATTTACTCACCAGTAATACATCAAAACAAAATAAGCATGTTAGAATGTGTGTAATACACGTAACATACATGACGGTTATGAATCTGGCATTAGCATACTCAGTGCCATATATCTGCACAGGTCGTGATTCCAGAAAAGGTTGTGATAGAATCGTGAGGCTATGTGGCTGTCATGACTCACTGTCAACAGGTGTGACAACTATCACCAGATAGCGCGAGAAAGTACCAGTGTTAAAAAATCTACAGTTGAATGCTAAATCTGGTGTAGAATAATATTTCAAGCAAGGAACTAAGTATTGCAACAATAATGCTAAAAAAAACATTTGTTGAAAATTTTTCTTTAAACAGTCTGTGTTGCCATGCGTCTAAATAATCTTTCATTCGACCAGTCAGAACACAACTTGCGTAAATCGTAAGGAAAGAAAAATATTTGTTATTGGCACTTGCGCTCATTTTAAAATACGGTTATTTTGTGTGTAAAAACATGGTTATATCGACACTTGGTCAACACTGAGAGAGTGAAAACCGGCTGTCGCCATGTACACTATTGCTTTTTTAAAACAATTAAAAAGTTGGGGGAGCATGTGTATGTTCTTTCCCATAGGCAGTAAAGTACATACCACGGTTTTTTATGTTCAGTCTTGTGGAACATGTGTGTGGGGGGGGGGGGGGGGGGGGGGGGATCAAGTCCACTGAGGTCGATCGTTCCTGTGACTCGTCATACTCGGGCTAGCGCTTCTACCACTAAATAACGTCGGTTCATGTGGAATCTGTTAACCGAGACAAAAGGGGACTCTGAAAATAGACAAAGTCAATAATATATTTATTGGTCCATCTAGATTGATAGCACAGTTTGCATTGTACAGATGTTGACTCCCAAGTGCATTGTTGACTGTTATCGTACAATAATTGTCAATATTCCTGTATTTATATACGGTCAATTTTACAACTATTATCAGTAATTAGACCTCTCTGGTTTTAGATGCTGCGGCGATAGTGGGGCTATTGACATACTTCTCAAATGAATGCAGGATCGTGCTATTTGTAAACAGCGTGGTATTTCTAACAATACATGTATTTGTATTCTGAATTGTAATCATTTGCAACCAATTTGGAAAGATATATTTAGTGGAAGAAATGTCATGGTGTTGTTTCCATTCGATTGTGAACTTTTATTTTACCATTTCATAATTTTATGTTTTTATTTTATGTACTTACTTTTCATATTTATATTTGTGCACAATTCTTTACGCTGTTTTTTACTTTAACTCTTGAATACGTTTGTTCATAATTGATTATCAATTTGTCCGTGTGTTTTCCTCACATCTGTGGAGCACCGAGCCCAAACCGTTTATGTAAATTCTGGAAGCCTAATAAAAAGATACATATCGGCCAAAGGTTTTGCCAATGCAGAATAGTTGACAATTAAACATGCATTCATTATAATACAGTGTGCTAGTTGCTAAAAACGTAGAAGTGGTTAACTATATACATGTAGAACGTGGATTTCTTTTCGATTGTTACGAAACAAAACAAGTGTAACGTTTTAATATTGATGGACTTTCATCTTGTTTTGAACTGTAAACTGTAGATGTTCTCAGTTTTTATCCTTACTGAGACAGTGAATTGTAGATGTTCTTAGTTTGCATACTGACCGAGACAGTGAATTGTAGATGTTCTTAGTTTTCATACTGACTGAGACAGTGAATTGTAGATGTTCTCAGTTTTTATCCTAACTGAGACAGTGAATTGTAGATGTTCTTAGTTTTCATCCTTACTGAGACAGTATTTTGTACATGTTCTTAGTTTGCACACTGACCGAGACAGTGAATTGTAGATGTTCTCAGTTTTCATCCTTACTGAGGCAGTATTTTGTAGATGTTCTTAGTTTGCATACTGACTGAGACAGTAAATTGTAGATGTTCTTAGTTTTCATCCTGACCGAAACAGTCAATTGTAGATGTTCGCAGTTTCAGACTGTACATGTAGGTGTTATTTGTTCAATCTGCCGTATGCTTATCGAGATACTTGAAAACGTCAGTTTTGTCTGCGTAAGTATAGCAAAGTATTTGATGAAGATTTGGTACAGCATTGTAGAAGCCTGTAGAAGCCTATAGTATACTGTTTTGTCATTCTAGTAGTTAAGGGGACTTTATTTATAAGCCAATATAGTGTCGGTATGGGCACAATTAATCTAAGCGGCATATGTTATTTATAGTTGCAAATGAAATTAATGTGGTGAAACGTTAAGGACATCACTTGAATTTGCGGAATTATTCCCTTTATTAGCATATTTCATTTAATTCGTGCTGTATCCTTTTGTCGATGTTTTTATTTAAATATTATGGAAATAGATATTATTTAGGTCTTAACTAAATGCTTGTTTGTGTAAGTGATAGTGAAGAACAAGTTGCCAACATGTGTACCATCGATCTTTAAAAATAAATAACATAATATTTATGGGTTGACAGACACAAACGAATGAAATCTAACAATACATTAAATTAAAATTCGTCAGTTTGTGTGGTATTAATAGAAGAGACCATTATTGGTAAACGAGGGTAATGAAACATCTAAACATTATAAGGACCATCATCCTCAGAATGGAGAAAGTCGCTATACGTGTTCAGAAATATCATCTGTTTGCTGCCTTATAGCTGTGACATCCAGGACTTCGATACTAGATACAAAACAAGTTTAAAATGGTGACAAGTGTTTAACTATGTCACGCAGTCTAGACAAGGAATGGAAATGAATGCAGCAGTCGCAAAGACGGCCCTTTCCGATCAACACCAATTATATTTACTTCCCCACAGTGCATGACACAAATGGGTCTACTGAGGTTTGTGATTCAGGATATGGATCCACCCACTAAACTAACACGCGCCACAATATGGCTCCAGACGATCTTTTCATGTCGGTGATCGAGTCTGTTCCATGATTGGTTAAAAACTGAACGTTCAGTGTTCTGTTGTACGTCAGTTAATCCGGATAATGCTATTAATATTAGTTAAACCATCACGGATTTGCTTTCGGCTTTGTTCTCATCACCATACAGGAAGCGACATGTCCAGACGACTGTGACTTCCAGTTAGTGACACCCGTTGATTGCCCATTGCCGAGACCGGTATGGCACTGCGGCAGGAAATAGTGCACTTTCCTCGCAGCTTTTCTCCGGTGATACAGTCATTATCTGGCACTACTAGATGCTGGTGATAAAATAACCTGCCACATGCAAGTATGTAATGTGGGACAACAGATATGCTCGATTGGGGCTAGATGGATATTGACAAATGATCGGATTTGATGCCGTGTCAAAGTTTGCCCGACAAGCCAATATATCAAGTTTGGAATTCCACTTGCATTAACGGTAAAACGTAGCAAAGCAAATTGCTGTTAATGTCCTAATTAAGTTACGCCGGCCACACATCAGAACTGTGAGTCCATGTCATCCTGCTTGAACCGTACCTAATCGGGGGAAATAATTTAATATATTCGAAAGATTATTTAACATTTCCACCGAGTCGCTTAGTAAAACAACTCCAAAAGGTCTTGATTAGATTATAATGAATTTGCCAACTTTGTTCATGTAATGGTTGTGAAATTTAATTCAAAATCGTTTACTTGAACACTGCTGCAGCTGCCTTGTATCAGGAATTGGTATGCTAAAAGTATTCTACGTTTCCATAATTACGAATTCTGCTTCCGATTAAAGGCGATAACCGCCGTCAGAACGGATGCAGTTCGATGACTGAAGTAATGACATCAGAGATGAGTTGTTAGAACACAAACCCTTTAACATCTCAGTCGTACTACGTCTTAACTATTGATCAGGACAACACGATGCCATAAATAGCTCAATTTATATTAGCGTATTCTAAGTATAAAACATTTTGCCAGTAAGATATGTTGTGAAATTTGAAGAAGAAGAAATTAGTGTAGTTTATATTTATCTACAAAATCAATTCAGCTGACCTGAGTTAATTGGTGAAGAAATCAATGGAGTTGATGACATATAAGGATCCATGAAATGTTTTCTAACCGAGTTCTATTTTAAAACCAAAACATACTAATTTGCAGACGTGTTCTTTTTATTTGGAATCTTTTAAGATTGTTTTTTTTTTTTAATTACGCTTGGGACATCATGACATATTTCTTTATTCGTTCTCAAATTGTAAATATTAAAATTATTCTTGGGATGTTCTTAGATACTGTATATATCAGTTAGATTCAGCGAAGCATCTAACAACACACTGATTGCATGGCGCTAAACACCAATCAACAGGCATATTCACGAGTTCCATTCTCCTCGCCGATTCCCATGGGTGGCCGGGCATTTATTTCCTTGCGTGCTTAAGAGTTGAGTTATTCACTAAGACATTGATCACCGTTCGTACAAAAGCTTGGACTGGCAGGCTGATTGCAGTCTACAAGCGAACACCTTAACATCCCAGGGAAATGCTGTCTCGCCAATGTACATAAACATTGGACTGTACTACGCAAGCACTCTGGGCCAAACTTAAACACCATGGTGTGTATGTTTAAATACGTACTGGAGAGCTGTAGAACTCGCGTTAATAACAACTAAGTGAACGTTACGCGGAATAAAGATCTTGGCTGCAAAGAGCTCTCAAACTTTTTATCTGAAGCCTAGATGTAAAAGAAAAATACGCCTACCTACCTCAAGTCAGTGTACGAAGATCTCGGCGACTCCATAATAACTTTACAATAAGCATCCAATAAAGCATACCGGAAGCCTCTTAAACCAAATTGATTTCATAATGCTATTGATTTTATAATCTGAAAATGCTTAATAATTTAGAAACGAAATGTCCAAACTGGCTCCGTCTAAGCCAGCAGATTATGTGTTTTGAATACATCCATCCATTCGCCCACCCGCCCCCACCACCATCATCCACACACGCAGCTACAGTAAATGCCAGTGTACTTGATAGTCATCTTTAATAAAAGTACGGACATTATAAATGTGATTGCTCTTTCATTAATCTCCGTTCGTTTATAATCTGGGAGGGATTGGGGAGAGTACGCGGACACGACTGCTTGCACGTCGCTTTATTGAATGGTTTATACTGAAAACGTGCGGTGTTGTCTTTGTAATCATCATAACGCAATAATCGATCACTAATATTCAGTACCCATGTTTTGAGTAACAACAGATCAGGCTCAAATGATGAGTGTGTGGCAATTCCATCCATTCTTTGAACTAATCGAACAATGCTTGGGTTTTATATTGTTGAATAATTCAATACTGTTATTGAATTTGTCCTCTAGTTCACTTACGTACGAGGTGGAAATGGTACATATTCTAACACAGTCGGTTAATGATTGGGGCGGTTCCAGATTTGATCACACTGGGGTTGGTGGAGGCTGTTTAACTGTGCATTTATGTCTGGTGGATCTGCCGTATTTTGTTTTCTTGTGTACATTGTGTTTTGGTTGGGGGTGTATTTTTTAAAAGTAGTAGGTATATAAAAATGTTAACACTCACAGCCTGTCATTAATGCTGGTAAAAACATTAACATTTCCAACATGTTTCTCTTCACTTGTTTCGACATGACCCTATTATTACGTTAAAAATCGTAAAGGGACATTCCTGAGTTTACAACCATTGTAAAATGTTACAGACCAATAGAGCCTTTTCGATGATGTAACATATAAATTAAATACTTTTTTTTATTTTAAATATCAGTATCTGTATTTACAAGGTGTTTGTTGTTGTCCTAATGTAGCCCAAAACGGATTTTACTTCCCAATAATTCCGTACGTACGAAAAAATATATACTGATACACAATGAAAACGCAAAACAGATATTTTTCAATATTTTGTTGTGATGAATGAAAAATATATTTATAACAATTTATGAGAGGAAGCCATTGATTGGTACTTTTGTCTGGGTTTTAATCCTGGTTTTGTTCTCGTTACACATACAATAGCAGAAACACACAAAATGGTGTGAAATGCGTTCACTGCATGCTCAATCATGTTGCATGCAATGCACGTGAACTGACAGTATGTGGACACATAAAAGTCACGTAACGGTGTCATTCCTCATCACATTAAGAATGCCACGACTCAAAGAAGAACAAAGGGAGCGAGCGTTGGGCATGGTTCAAGGGGGGACTTCGCAAAGCCAAGTTTATAGGACCTTCAGAGCCCATCCATCAACTATTGGACGACTTGTTGAACGTCATCAACAGGACGGGAGTGTCCGTGATCGACCTCGACCTGGTCAACGTCCCGTTACGACCCCACGCCAAGATCGGCAGATTCGACGACACCACCTCCGTGACCGGTTCAGAACTGCGACTATGACAGCAAGCAACACGATAGGACGTCATGGAAGGCCTATCCATCCGATGACGGTCATCCGTCGACTCAGAACGGCTGGACTCAGATGCAGACGCCCGTACAACGGTAACATCATGACACCGCGACATCGTGCTGCGAGACTACAGTTTGCTCCCCAGAATGGTAATCATCCACCAGCCTTTTACCGGAGCATTGTTTTCTCAGATGAGTTCCGTTTCTCGGTCTCCTTTGCCGATGGAAGAGCACGTCGGTCTCCTTTGCCAATGGAAGAGCACGTGTGTACAGGAGACGTCATGAACGGTACGCTGACGGATGTGTGAGGTAACGTGATCGGTTGGGCGGCGGTTGTCTGATGGTATGTGGGGGGGGGGGGGGGCAATTAACTGTGATTTCAGGAGTGATCTCATCATTGTCCACGATGCCCTTACAGCCCAGCGTTATGTTGACGTTATTCTAAGACCAGTTCTCCAGCCACTTTTGCGCCGTCACCGAAGACCAGGAGATCCCCTTCTGTTTCAACAAGACAATGCCCGTCCACATACCGTCCCAACTGAACACGTGGGATGAATTAGGACGTCTTGTACGTCACCGCCAGCCACCACCGCTGGAGTGGAGGAACATTCCTGTGGCTTATTTGAGATGTTTGTGCCAATCCTTTCCCCGTCGTCTTCACGCATGCTCACGGGCCAATGGTGGACACACCAGATACTGACCTTGATATGGGGTGTGTGTGTGGGGGGGGGGGATGGGGTGGGGGGGATGGGGGTGGGGTGGGGTGGGTGGGTTGAACTTTTCGATTACGAATGCAACTCGATTACTGATGATAACTGGTCATGTTTCCATGTGAATGTATCTCATGAATACCAGTCATTAATGTCATATTACATTATCCATCAATTCATTAATAGTTTGTCGTTCTTTGCAATGAAAAGTTGTTTTTGCGTTTCATAGTGTGTCAGTATATATCACGAATTAAAGTGAAAATTGAGTGCTACAAACATTAGTATATGATCGCAATCACATTCGATATACAGACACTGGTATTATAACCACAAGAAAATGTATTTAGTATGAAATAGTAGTCGCCCACAACGCTCTGATATCGCAAACATCATACAATGGCTGCAAACTCAGGACAGTCCCTTTAAAGGGACATTCCTGAGTTTGCTGCACTGTAAGATGTTTCCCACTAATAAAATACTTCTACGATTAAACTTACATATTAAATATATTTTCTACTTCATAATATCAGTGTCCGTATATTCAAAGTGTTTCTGGTCGTCTTAATATTTGTAAGAAGCCCAAACTGGAGTTTGTCTTCTAATAATTTCGTACGTACGAAAAAATCTTTTTAAAGAAATAAAATGAAATTTAACCTAGTACAAATATTAGAATGATCAGAAACACGTTTAATATGCAGCCACTAACGTTTTATGAGGAAAAATGTACTTGATATGTAATTACAATCGTTAAAAAGTCTCTGTTAGTCGATATGATCTTAAAAATTGCAGCAAACTCAGGAATGTCCCTTTAAGAGATACTGATCCCCCCTCTCAAAACACAAATACAAAAACAAAACCAAACCCAAACAAACAAACAAAAATAAACATATTTTTATTTTTACTAAATATACTCTTTTGTAATATTTGTACAGGTGTTTACATTGTATCTTTGTTGATTATATCTTTTGTCTGACACCCAATAGCTAATGTGTGGTTGGCGTTTTTGTGTTGTTGTTTTTTTCTCATTCATTGTATTATCTCGTTATCAGATAATAATGTTTGCTGATAAGGCATGCTAAAGGGATGTGTGAATGTCTTATGCGACAGAGGCGAGTTAGTCAGTAACCGACATTGTTACTGAACTGAAACGAGTTATCTTTGTGATGTAAACTCCGTGTGTAAAGCAGATTAAACGTATAGTTCCAAACTCTGCAATGTTGATTGTGTGGTGTTGGATACTCTTTAGGTTCCACACTGTGCAATACAATTTCTGTGAGATATATTCTGAGAAAAATACAACATCGAGAGTTTGTTTGTTTTGGTTCACACCACTAGAGCACATTGATTAATTAATCATCGACTATTGAATGTCAAACATATGGTTATTCTGACTCGTAGTCATCAGGGGAACCCGCTACATTTTTCCTAATGCAGCAAGGGATCTTTTATATGCACTTTCGCACAGACAGGAAAGCACATACCACGGCCTTTGTCCAGTTGTTGTGCACTGGTTGGAACGAGAAAAAAACAATCAGTTGAATGGGTCCACCGAGGTGATTCGATCCTGCGACGTAAGCACTTCAAGCGAACACTCAATCGACTGAGCTAAATCCCACCCCAACATCGAGAGAGTTATGTGACTACTAGTTTTATGGAGTGGTCTCCCTTGACGAGTACCGTTATAAAACATATATTAGTACATATACAAACATTATTTAGGAGATTTGCAGGTGTTATTGTCTATTTGATCCCGCAAATGTCATTTTTGACAATAACACCTGCAAATCTAAAAACTCCATATGAATCGTTTTTCTACAGAACTAACTGTATATTTGGCATTTCATGAAAAAATGCCTGGCTACAATCTAACTGTAGACCCTTGAATCATCAATTTCGCCTGTTCCAATTGCTAATGACGTCACTTTCTAATGACGTTATTACCTTTCCGGGTGTTATTTTCATTTGATCCCGGGAAAAGAGTGTAATTAACCAATCACAATACAGAACACACCCAAGTCAGTTTACAATATACTAGCGTGTGTGTGGTACTGATTGTACGAAACGAGTGTCAGGATTATTGTAATGCCCGAGCGAGAGCGAAGGTAATACATGAATCCTGACACGAGTTTCGAAAAAGCAGTACGATTCACACGCGAGTGTAATCATTTCTTTATTATCCACATTATCCAAAATATTATTTTCATGAATAACAAGCTAGGACCATGTCAAAACGTTTCAAACGTAACTCGGTGGCGTCGTGGTTAGGCCATCGGTCTACAGGCTGGTAGGTACTGAGTTCGGATCCCAGTCGAGGCATGTGATTTTTAATCCAAATACCGTCTCCAAACCCTGAGTGAGTGCTCCGCAAGGCTCAATGGGTAGGTGTAAACCACTTGCACCGACCAGTGATCCATAACTGGTTCAACAAAGGCCATGGTTTGTGCTATTCTGCCTGTGGGAAGCGCAAATAAAAGATCCCTTGCTGCTAATCGGAAAGAGTAGCCCATGTAGTGGCGACAGCGGGTTTCCTCTCAAAATCTGTGTGGTCCTTAACCATATGCCTGACGCCATATAACCGTAAATAAAATGTGTTGAGTGCGTCGTTAAATAAAACAAGTTACTTCAAACCAATGGGTTATTTACTACAGAGATCAACCTACTTGTAAACATCAAATATAGATTTTAAAAGGCATATCAGAATTTTGTAGTATATTTTTATGAGGAACTGTTTCCTAAACCAAACTATATCAAGTTGATGCAAGAAGACTTAGTAACGACACAAAGGAATTATGGTGGTGTGATGCCCCTAAATGATACCGACTGCAACCTCTGTATATGCGTTTTTATACCCATATCGTATGTCGAGTTCTCAAACATTTACGTAGTAGGCTATATAGTCTTATGTGTGTCTATGTAATGCAAATAAGTTTGAAAGATTACTTCTTTGGTGCAATGCTGTATACTAGAAATAACACAGCACCCAGTTAGTAAAACAGACACTATACTTGGCGCTTGTACCAGACTCGGTTACAGAGAATCGATTCAGAGAGCCAAAATCAAACATTTCTGAAATATTTACCTATTATATAGTATTTTGTTTGTCTGTGTAATGTCATAAAGTTTGAATGATATTTATGTGGTGCTATGATGTATACTAGAAGTAACACAACAGTATAACAGAC
Source organism: Gigantopelta aegis (assembly GCF_016097555.1). Taxonomy (NCBI): domain Eukaryota; kingdom Metazoa; phylum Mollusca; class Gastropoda; order Neomphalida; family Peltospiridae; genus Gigantopelta; species Gigantopelta aegis. The sequence goes on along the minus strand of NC_054704.1, from coordinate 7,162,562 downwards.
ACTGCAATTAGCGCTTGTATCAGACTTGGTTACAAAGAATCGATTCAAAATCAAACATTTACCTGTTATATAGTCTTATGTGTGTCTATGTAATGTCAAGAAGTTTGAAGGATTACTTGTGTGGTGTTATGCTGCATACTCGAAATAACACAGCACCCACAGTCAGTGTTACAGACACCGTACTTGGCGCTTGTACCAGACTCGGTTACAAAGAATCGACTTAAAATCAAACATTTACCTATTATATAGTCTTATTTGTGTCTGTTTAATGTCAAAAGGTTTGAAGGATGTTTATGTGGTGCTATGATGTATACTAGAAATAACAACAGCACCCACGGTCAGTGTAACAGACACCGTACTTGGCGCTTATACCAGACTCGGTTATTAGAAATCAGACATTTACAGTGATTTACCTATTATATAGCCGTATGTGTATCTATGTAATGTCAATAAGTTTGAAGGATATTCCTGTGGTGCTATGCTGTATACATACTAGAACTAACACAGCACCCACGGTCAGTGTAACAGACACGACACTTTGCGTTTGTGCCAGACTCCGTTTCAAGGAATCGACGCAGAGAGCCAAAATCTGCGAACAAACGATAATAGCAGCCAAGCTTAATGAATTAAGTGGATTTGTATCACCACTCTATAATGGTAATGAAAGCCAACTCGCTTTGGCTTGACTGGCTCAATTCACACTTGTAAACCCCAGACCTAGAGTCGGTTACTTACACCGACTGACCCAGGCCACTCTGACGTATCTCAAATACCAATAATTAATAGCTGAAGAAAGTCGCCGATATTAGTTAGTTTTCGTGCTGGAGAGTAGTTGAACTTGACTCGTTCTATAACTGGATTATTTATAAACTAGTGAGACACATTTTCCAAAATATAAATAAACATCACATATTATAAGTACTATCAGGCCTGCAGACTGTATAGCCGGTGTCACTGAATATACGAATTTGTATCACTCTTTTGAATTTATTTTGTTGTACGCCACCATTGTCAGTGCCACAGTATAAGTAAACACTTAAACGATTGAAGATATATTTTCTGCCAGACGTTTTGAACCAACCGCATTCCCCTCCCATCCACCATCTTGTTTTTGTATCAACGTGGATGAGTAGATAGCAGTTGGTACATATCTGTTTGGGATAAAGTATATAATTCTACGATACCAAGTTAAATAATCTCACCAGGACAAACAGAAAGGTTTCAAATGCTTCTAACCTTAGAGTACGGGGCAGGATTTAGCTCAGTCGGTTGAGCGCTCACTTGAGGAGCTTGCGTCGCAGGATCTAATCACCTCGGTGGATCCATTCAACTGATTGGGTTTTTTTTCGTTCATTCGGTGCACCACAACTGGTCAAAGGCTGTGATATGTGATTTCCTGTATGTGGGAAAATGCATATAAAAGATCCCTTGCTGATTTGATGTCTAAGAATTGCCAAATGTTTGACATCCAATAGCCGATGATAAATTAATCAATGTGCTCTAGTGGTGTCGTTAAACAAAACAAACAAACTAACCTTAGAGTATTTGCCAGACCTCGCCATAGGTAGCTACCACTCTCATAACCATATACACATGCACGTGTACTTACCTTTATTTGACGTCCAATAACCTATGTGTATTTTTGGGCTGAGGTGTCGTTAAACATTCATTCATTGTTACCCATTCCGACCCCAAATTTTCTCATATACTTTAAAGGTAATGGGTGGTTGTATTCATATATGTCTTGTATATGTCCAATGAATGGCTGCATGCAGTCAACGTTGAGCACAAATGCTACTATTGTTGACTACGAATTTTGATTTTGTGGTAAACATTTTATAGGGAAATCTTACGGAGTAAAAATATAGATTTCTTATGCTTAGTGTGGGATCCTAGCAGTAAATTTTAACCGACATCTAGGTCATCCTTACAACCACAGACATATTGCTGAATATGGAGACTAGTGTCGCGTGGGTTCAGTGAGAATGCTGAAAGTCGCTGGCTCGGTCTGCCGCAGATGACGGAATATGATTGTGCAAGTCGACAGGCTGTGTGGCTAGGTGGTGTTATGGATCGACATATTGGTGAAACTTGCCTGCAAGATTAATTCACGTTCGTACGAAACCGATTGATTGACCAAAAATAGTATCATACTCCACGTTACCGCAGTGGAGCGCAATCTGTGTCCCCCCTGCTTGAACAAAGCTGATTAGTTTGTATTGATCAGCGGGCGCGAAGAGGAGCTGCCTTCATTGGGATGCAGAACGCAAAGGCTGGTCTTGCTTACCGCTAGAGCTCGCTCGTTCACAATTAAGTAATTAATTTTTGTTGTTTTGTTTGTTTTATTTAACTACACCACTGGAGCACATTGACTGATTAAGCATCGGCTATTGGATGTCAAATATCTTGTAGTCATCAGAGGAAACCCGCTACATTTTTTTTTAATGCAGCAAGGGATCGTTTATATGCACCTTCCCACAAACAGAAAACACATGCCACAGTCTTTGTCCAATTATGGTGCACTGGTTGGAACGAGAGAAAAAACCTCAATAATTGAATGGATCCACCGAGGTGGTTCGAATCTTATGACTAAAGCACCTCAAGCGAGCACTCAGCCGACTGAGCTAAATTAAAGTAATTAATGGCTTTTAATTTTTTAGTTTTTCTAGATATTATGTACAGCAGAATGTATTCTTGTTGCTGGTGTTAGTTTTATTGTATGTAATATTTCCGTATGGGCATTGTTTTTGTCGGGGCGGGGGGGGGGGGGGGGGTTGGAGGATACGCGAGGGAGATTTTGTGTGTTTTTTAACTTTTTGGTTTGTTTGTTTGTTTGTTTTGTTTTTTGTTGATGTTTTTTTGCGTGCGAAGGGACTGCAATTTTCTTTTGTTTTCATCTCATTTAGCATTTGGCTCTCTTTCTCACCCGTCTGTGGGACCATTGGGCTATTTCTCGTTCCAGCCAGTGCACCACGACTGTAACCCATGAAGTGACGACAGCGGGTTTCCTCTCTCAATATCTGTGTGGTCCTTAACCATATGTCTTACGCCATATAATCGAAGATAAAATGTATTGAGTGCGTCGTTAAATAAAACATTTCCTTCCTTCCTTCCTTCTCTCTCTCTCTCTCTCTCTCTCTCTCTCTCTCTCTCTCTCTCTCTCTCTCTCTCTCTCTCTCTCTCTCCCTTTTCTTTTTACATTTCTTTGGGGTTTTCCTATTCTCTTCCTAAACTAACTTTTTTTCTTCTTCCTTTTTGGTGAATTATAAACCAATCATGTCACGTTGGTTCTCATAGTAATGCACAAAGGTTAATTTGATAGAACGGAAGTGAGAAAATCCATGCGTTCGTTCCCGTGCGTAAAAGGTATTATTTTCAACGTAGGAGGTATGATGTCACTCAAATGGATAATGTATTATTCAGTAGATGTAGTGTGTTCTATTTTAAGAAACCTCACAAGAATGCAGTAAATTACATACAGCTACCTACACTCCAAGATGTCAATGGTTTAACTGGAATGTTCAGTAGGGATTTCTTAACATGACATGGTATATGCTGTCTTGTCTGTGGAACGATGCATGTAAACGAACCCTTGCTACCAGTGAGACAATGTAGCGGGTTTACAGTAAAAATGTACCAAATATTAGAATTACCAAATGTTTGACGACATTCAGTCTTCCATTTCACGGTGAACTCGATCTAAAGTTAAAGTCTGTTTCGTTTAACGACACCACTAGAGCACATTAATTAATCATCGACTATTGGATGTCAAACATTTGGTAATTCCGACACGTTAAAGTTTGTTTTGTTTAACGACACCACTAAAGCACATTGATTAATTTGATAATTTTGACTCGTAGTCATCAGAGAAAATTTTCGTTACATTTTTCAATTAGCAGCAAGGGATCTTTTATTAGCATTTTCCAATAGACAGAAAAGCACATACCACCGGCCTCGGTGGCGTCGTGGTTAGGCCATCGGTCTACAGGCTGGTAGGTACTGGGTTCAGATCCCAGTTGAGGCATGGGATTTTTAATCCAGATATCGACTCCAAACCCTGAGTGAGTGTTCCGCAAGGCTCAGTGGGTAGGTGTAAAACACTTGCACCGACCAGTGATCCATAACTGGTTCAACAAAGGCCATGGTTTGTGCTATCCTGCCTGTGGAAAGCGCAAATAAAAGATCCCTTGCTGCCTGTCGTAAAAGAGCAGCATATGTCGCGACAGCGGGTTTCCTCTAAAAAAACAATGTAAGAATGACCATATGTTTGACGTCCAATAGCCGATGATAAGTTAAAAATCAATGAGCTCTAGCGGTGTCGTTAAATAAAACAAACTTTACTTTACCTTTTGGTTGGAACAAGAGAAAACACCCAATCAGTTGAATAGATTCACCGTTGTGGTTCGATCCTGCGACGCAAACACCTCCGGCAAGCACTTAACCGACTACGGTACATCCCGCCCCTTCTGAAACGTAGTCATCAGAGGAAACCCTCTACATTTGTCCATTAGTAGCAAAGAATCTTTTATATGCATTTCCCGACAGAAAGAACACAGTCTAATTACTTCGTATCTTGTACTGCAGTCCAAAACTAATTTAACTGGTACCGTGGTCATTTTATTATTAATGTTATTATCTACATTACCTTAATTGTGATTTCCAGATATCTGATTACTTTCAGATACTTTAAACGTTGTTATGTGGGTTTTCTAAAATGAAAATAACAGGGCCAAGGCAGTACATACCATGACTGTTTGTGTATCTGTCGTGGGGAACCAGTTGGGATGGGGTCAGCCCTTCAAGAGCGATTGATCCTACGATTTATCGCACGATAAAATATACTTACCTTTACTGACAGCCGACAGCCGATGTGTATTTTTATGCTGGTGTATCGTTAACTATCATTCACTAGGGGGCGGGACGTAGCCCAGTGGTAAAGCGTTCGCTTGATGCGCGGTCGGTCTAGGATCGATCCCCGTCGGTGGACCCATTGGGCTATTTCTCATTCCAGCCAGTGCTCGACAACTGGTGTAACAAAGGCCGTGGTATGTACTATCCTGTCTGTGGGATGGTGCATATAAAAGATCCCTTGCTGCTAATCGAAAAAAAGAGTAGCTCATGAAGTGGCGACAGCGGGTTTCCTCTCTCAATATCTGTGTGTCTGACGCCATATAACCGTAAATAAAATGTGCTGAGTGCGTCATTAAATAAAACATTTCCTTCCTTCCATTTCCCCTTTTCTATGATATATTGCGAACTGGGTGTTTTCCCTCTGGATATTAAGATCAAAACCAGGATGCTTTGCTTTTGGGCCTCTTTGATTATTGGAAAAGCTTCTAAAATATCCGCAATGTTATATAGAATTATGCTATATGAAACTGCTAAGCATGGATATAAATTTAAGTGGTTAACTGATATAGAAGACACACTAAACATATTGGGTATGGGCAATTATTAGTTAAATCAAAATATTATAAACAAGATCGCATTCGTTCGTATTGTGTCTCAAAGGTTAAAATATCAATACATACAGGAATTGAATGATCATTTAAATAGCTATCCAAAATGTATTACCTATAGAATATTCAAATCAACACATTCATGCGAAAATTATCTTTTCACTTACCGGAGAAATTATGGACAGACATCATTCGATTCCGGACTAGTAATCATTATTTACCAATTGAAACTGGCCGATGGCAAAACATTGAAAGACAAGACAGAATATGTCCTCTTTGTAAAATTTCTTTAGGTGACGAATATCATTATTTATTTCAGTGTCCTTATTTTACAAATGAAAGGTCAACATATCTAAACAACAGACCTTACACTATCAAATCTTATCAACTATTTAATTCTAGAAAGTTACCAACCACAAAGAAATTATGTATGTTCCTCAATGCTATTGACACTGTTTTTAGAAACATGTATATGTTATAATTATATCCAGTGTATTATTATATCATATGTATCACGTCTAGAATATAGTGCTGCCTTTAAAATTATTCTTGTATAATAATTATACCCATTTATGTATTATTGCTATTATTATACACCATAATTAATTATTATATAACATAAATTGTTAATAGTACATTGCAGCTGTCTACATATATGTTTGTGAACCACCTCAGTGTATCACCGTTTGGTGATCTAAGAGAAATAAAGTTCTGTTCTGTTCTATTTTCCCAATAGCCGATATGTATTTTCATGCTGGGGTATCGTTAACTAGCATGCATTAGTTTATGTGCACTAACTGGTATGTGAGACCGGATATGCTTTTTCAAATCCCCAAGGTCGTCGCTTTCTGACCGATTGATGGAGTTCAGTTTGTAGACATGCCTGCTCGACAATTAATGGTGGCATGATAAATAATATCCATTGAACAGGCTGTTGTACACCATTAGGACTATTGGTTGTCATGGTGATTCGCGACAACATGTTAACTCAAAACAGATTTTTTCCTTGTAGGTACGATTTTTTGTGTTAATGTACAGCAAAAATTCGTAGACAATCCAGCTTTTCTTTAACGACCATCTTGATGGTTTATAAAAACTGACCTGTGGAAGCAAATGGTATCTGTTTACTGAACAACAACAAAACCACTGAATTATTTATTTCGTTTTTTTATTATTATTATTTATTGAAAATTATTGTTCTATTAGTTTTTTGTCTTAAAATTACCGACATCTTGTGATGTCCATTTTGACAGTCTGTTTACCGAATTACTGAAGGAAAAAAACAATATTGGCAATTGGTTAGTTGGCAGTCAAACATTTGATAATTCTGAAAACCAGACTTGGAAAAAAAACCTCTACAGTTTTCCATTAGCAGCAAAGGATCTTTTATATTAATTTTCCCACAAATAGAACAGCACATACCACGGCCTTGAAATAACAATCGTTGGGTATATGGTTTCAAGTTCACATGCATAAGTCTATGCACAAGAACTACACGAAATGTGCCCTAAACAGAAAGGCGATCGTTGTGCCAGATGTCATAATTTAACCCGTTTATAACAACGAATTTAGTTGCATGGAAATTTGTTACATTTGTGACGGGAAAATCTACTATAATGATCTTAGCCCTAAGATCACCTTAATTTCATAACTACCTTATGCACGTAACGTAATCTTAGGGCTAAGGTCACTTCGTGGAACGAGGCCCTGGACCCCGTTTTTACCAAGTTATCATAGCCCTCAAATAATCTTAAGTTTATTAGGTAGTTATGCGCTTAACGTGCCCTTATCAGTAAGACTGCTTTCGTAAAACGGGGATCAGAAGTCATAATACGTCATAACAAACATAAGTGTACTCTTGGACGCGTGGAAGACATTTTAAAGTTAAAAATGGCATACCCAGATACTGAAGCTGACGAACTTTGCGAATTGTGACGCAATATGTATCAGACACACTAAAGGCGATGTGTATTGTACGAGAGCAGCCGATTGTTGCAAAACACACATTACCATTTCATCGGTTGCTGTGCAACCGGCTATACTCGTACGAGACACTCGTATTGTGTGGCGTCGCCTTTAGTGTGTCACAATTCGCGGAGTTCCGACAGCTTCCAACACATCCGATAGGCCATTTCAAACTTGATTGATTGTTATAAATGACCAACTATGACTACCCGCTAAGCCACTATCCTGGGCAGACAGTCCAGGGCCCCGTTTTACGAAGCGATCTCAGCACTAAAATCATCATACGTACTTATGTACGAAAATAACTATACACGAAGAGAAACGAATTAACGGTTTAAAAATGAATTTTTAATGACGTTATCAATCAGTTACTTTTAGTTGTTTTTGTTTTTTTCTTACTAAAACCACATAATGTGTTTAAAGAACAGCTGAAATTACAGTCGGGATAACACTTCTGAGTTTGACTGTCGCAAATACCCCGTTCTATTGGTCCTGCTATTACGTCAACAATAAACCTGATATTGCGACAGTAAAACAACCCATACACGTCGGCATATAGGGAAACACAGTGGGAATATTTCCTGAGTAGATCACACGACTGTCATTGTATAGTTGTCACCTGCATTATGTCGGTTAGTATGACGAATTAATCGTGTAGTAGCACGTTAACGACGAGGTGTATGTCGTTGCTAAACACCACGTGTCAATTCGGTCGTGACGGCCGACGCGTTAGACTAAATAATATTTATTATTTTGACTGTATTAGCACGCACACATTGATTGTTGAAACACCTTGTGAAGATTCCATGAATTGTGATGTACGGTGGAGAGGTGTCAAACTGTGATGTTTCTAACGTGGGTGAGGACGTTTAGGTTTATCATATCAGGAGCAGAAAAAGTTAAAGGGACATTCCTGAGTTTGCTGCATTGTAAGATGTTTCCGACTAATAAAATATTTCCACGATTAAAGTTACATATTAAATATCTTTTCTTGTTTAGACTATCAGTATCTGTATATTCAATGTGTTTCTGGTCGTCTTAATATTTCTAAGAAGCCCAAACTGGATTTTGTCTTCAAATAATTTCATACGTACGAAACAAAACATAGTTTGGGAAATAAAATGAAATTTAACCTAGTACAAATATTAGAACGATCAGAAACACGTTTAATATACAGCCACTAATATACTATGCATAAAAATATATTTGATATATACTGAGTTTATTGGTCATATTTTTCCTCTCATAGATAATCACGGCACTTGCAAAGATAACACTTCATATTTCATCTAAGACACTTGCATAAGAGATTTGCACATGCTTTAATTTTATTTATGTATAGTAAATTCAATAGGGAAAAAAGTGTATGTTCCCGTTCATGTTGTTTAAAATGCAGAAATTCCTACAACTGGAGAGAAAAGGTAAATGAGTAGAAACAAACATATGGTTATCTTTCTTGGCTGCTAGCTTGCTGTGGCATGTTTCTTTCAGTAACTAGTGTCGGTGTTTGATTGCAGATAACTGTATCCAAGTAATCGCTGAGCCTTGGTTTGTTTCCCTCCTGTTTTCACATCAGCAACCGGTGTTGGGTTGTTCCAGTCTGTGCTTATTTCTCTACAGATCTGTACATCTGTCGGGATTGAGGATACGATCCGTGAAAACCCGAGAATTACGTTATTTTCTGTGGCATTATCAATACTTAATCGACCCTTTTCAACTGGCTCTAAGCGGTTGACATACATTTGCGTATGAAGACATCACCTTTCAGTAGGTACTTAACATTTTCTTACTTTGTTGGCAGCAGGTGCGCGCTTTCAGGAGATAAATTGAAAGTGGAAAATACCTCCCGTGGCTTCCATGGCACAATCAACATCAATTATCGCGAGGAAATGCTCTCTTGTGGGTCTACCATGTACAAAGTGCCACTGGGTAGGATTGTTCTGCGCAATTAGCGTGTCATACACACACAACGTCATGTTGACCCGTTTTACAAATCCTCATCAGAATCATATTGATGTCATGTAAAAGAGAGGATTTAGTGATTGTTATGCGATTTTCCAAATACCAATAGCATACTAATCTAATTGATCTTAGAATTAAAATACAAAATTGAAGGATGATTTTTTTTTTAATGTCTCCTGTTTTATTCATTTATTTATTTTGTGTGTTTATTTGTTGTTGTTTTGTTTGATTTTGTTGTTATGGGGGATTTGATTTTAACTTTTGCAATCACCAACAAAACGTTTCCATTTTGAAACGTATGCAAATGGTGACAATTACAGATTAATTTCTTGACCATTTTTCTCTTTGTATTCATTTATTTATTTTGTTTGTTTGCTTGTTGTTTTTTGTTGTTTTTGTGTTTGGTTGTTTTAGACGGGTTTTGTTTTTTACTTTTGCAATCACCACCAAAACATTTTCATTTTGAAACGTATACAAATGGTGACAATTACAGACTAATTTTTTGCCCATTTAAACATTAACTGGTTAGTTTAGGATTCTATTTCAGGAATACCGCCTACCGTTCTCCATATCGTTGCCAGACGAAATGGAATAAAGGGAATATTAGTTTTAAAGACAAGTCGGCATATGTATTAGACTACAGCTATTTGGTGTTTAATTTATGGTTACTTCGATATAAGAGAGGGTAAGAGAACCTTCTGCCGCTACATAGACTACGTCTACCGATAAACAATCAAGGAATATTGTATATACATTTCCCCATACATGTAACAGTATTTCTAGCTGTGGAACATGAAGAGATAACACACACTACATTGCTGTGTTAAATTAGTACTATCTCAAAACCGGAAACGCGAAAAAGGTTGCCAGCAGGTTATATAGTTATTTTCAGCCTCATAATTCTTTGGCTAAAAGCTTATTAATTGTATGACATAACAGTGAAGTGCGTCTACCTTGTTACAACCGGTTCATTGTGGATAAAACGCGATTCTGAATTATAGTTTTTGTGTTTTATATCTGTGTGTGTGTGTGTGTGTGTGTGTGTGTGTGTGTGTGTGTGTGTGTGTGTGTGTGTGTTGATGTATGAATATCTATATATTGTATGTATTAACGCACTGGCGTAGCCTCACAAATTGTCACATGCCGTTGCTGGGACTCGAACCTATGGCACCGAATCGACCGCAAATTGCAGACTAACGACGATGCGTTCTGAGCTATCCAGACATCAATGTATGTATGTATTGATGTATGAATATCTATATATTGTATGTATGTCGAAGTTGACTGTTACATATATAGATATTAACGCACTGGCGCAGGGGATAATTAAATCCTTTCTGGCCTCACAAATTGTCCCATTCCGTTGCTGGGACTCGAACCTGTGGCACCGAATCGCCCGCAAATTGCAAGACTAACCACGATACGCTCTGAGCTATCGAAGCTTCCATAAAAAGGAAGTTCTTTAACTCAACCATATGCATGGGACCTACAATCTACGCGGTCGATCCCGCTTACGTGCATAAAAGAGTGGGCAGACCTGGCACTGGCTAGTATGTATTGAAAGAAAGAAAGAAGTGTTTTATTTAACGACGCACTCCACACATTTTATTTACGGTTATATGGCGTCAGACATATGGTTAAGAACCACACAGATTTTGAGAGGAAACCCGCTGTTGCCATTACATGGGCTACTCTTCCGATTAGCAGCAAGGGATCTTTTATTTACGCTTCCCACAGGCAGGATAGCACAAACCATGGCCTTTGTTGAACCAGTTATGGATCACTGGTCGGTGCAAGTGGTTTACACCTACCCATTGAGCCTTGCGGAGCACTCACTCAGGGTTTGGAGTCGGTATCTGGATTAAAAAATCCCATGTCTCGACTGGGATCCGAACCCAGTACCTACCAGCCTGTAGACCGATGGCCTGCCACGACGCCACCGAGGCCGGTAGTATGTATTGATGTATGAATATCTATATTTTGTATGTATGTCGAAGTTGACTGTTACATACATAGATATTAACGCACTGGCGCAGGGGATAATTAAATCCTTTCTGTATGTATGTATGTATGAATGGTCCACGGGAATAAGCCATGATGTTCCAACAGACAGTCAGTATTATAATCGTCGTGTATGTATGTATGTATGTATGTATGTATGTATGAAGGGTCCACGGGAATAAGCCATGATGTTCCAACAGTTAATCAGTATTATAACCGTCGTGTATGTCAAGGTTACAGTGAGACACTTAAAGCACAAAACCTAGAATTATGGTAGATCATTAAATGAAAGTAATTGGTAAATGCTTTCTTAGGCATAAAGATTCCACTATTGCAGAATTGTGAACGTTAAAATTAAAAAAAATATCACCTTATTAAACATGTGACATCACAGGTTATTCCCTTGGACTCTTCATATTATATAGTCACAATTATAAGAAAAGGAATATAGACAGACATATAGATAGATAGATACATAGATACATAGATAGATATTCTAACGCCACCATTGCATATATGGACTTAATACGAAAGACCACATCCTTGATGCAGCTGTTGAGACCGATTTAAACGTATGGTTTTGCTTTGAACGTCAGTCCGTGTGACTTTTGCGTCTAGACTCATTTTAAGCCACATTAGCTGAGACAATAGTCATTTTATAGTCGAGCAGTGATTGTGCCGACGCGTAAATCTTGCGAATTTCTTTACCAGCCATCAGAATTTTCATCTGATACGGGTTGCTATGATTAGAATCAACAAAAACAAAATGACGTAATAAGAAACGGACGAAGCAGTGCCAGGATGGCGGCTTTACTTTATTGAAAAATCGCTCACTTCACACTTTTGGTGTCAGGAATATAATCTATTTTAAAAATCGTGCTGTTTGCACGTTCGGGCTGAATGTAAAGCTGTTCTCAATCTTCAACAGCCTATAGATGTCGGTCAGTTCGATTTGTATTCACAAAATCAGGTCCTGGTTAGACGATAGGAGAATTCAAGGTTGCACATCATCATTTATTTTTGCATGCATTTCAAATCTATGTCAATTTGAAAATATATTTTACGAAAGATAGCATAACATCGAGAGGACCACATGAGTGTTATCTTTAGGAAAAACAGTTGCTTCATAACCGACTTTATAGAAATCAAAATAGGTTGTTCACACACATTTGAAATAGAATAGAATAGAGTAGATGTTTAACGACATTCCAGCATGAAAAATACATCGGCTACTGGGTGTTAAACTATGGTAAAGGCAAACCTAAAGTGACGATCAACATCATTATAAAAATTCAAGAGTTAAATCAAAACACAGTGTAAACTACAAAAAATATAAATATCACAGATAAATACAATTAAAATTTAGAATAAGTCAGTATCACGTACAAATTGTAATAACAGTTCTGGATGGAATCGAAAGGATTCCATCACATGTCTTTAACCAAATATATCTGTTCTAGTTTCTTTGAGATGATTGCACTCCAACAAAATGTGGTATACCATCATACTACACTGACAGAGCACACACTGAGATGGAGGGTCCTTCTTCAAAATAAATGAATGGATCATGTATGTATGACCACTGCGAGCACGAACACACATTTGGAGTCATTCACCGTTAATTTTCAAACAACCAGTATATGTTGACCACACACATTTGGAGTTGTCCACCGTTAATTTTCTAAAACCTAGCATAGGTTGACCACACACATTAGAGTGGAGTCATCCACCGCAAAGCCTCGTTTTGTTGTTAAGTGGCAGAATATCGCCTGCACAGTTGTTTATCATTGAATAATACCAATAAGTGACGTCTACTTGTATGAATCATCAAATAAAGATTTGAAAAGGCATTTCAGTATTTTATGCTCATTGTCATAGAAGAACATTCCATGATCTTTATACTAAAATACAGTACAGCTTCCTTTACTCAAATATATGTTTCTCTTTGAGTATAGGTGAAAAATCGATTAGCTCCCCTTCGTCATTGGAACTCTTCAGCGCAAATTCCACTTCCTGTGACTATCAAATGCTAAACATAATACGTACCATTTAATTGTACATGTATGCTGCTTTGTTTTTGCCAAGTATAATTGTTATGTTCTGGCAGGTGTTTAGTTAAATTTATTTTTCAGGGTGGGTTGAGGAGAGGGGGGAGTGAGTGATCTGTTATTTATGTTTGAGTTCGCTCGCAGTACAGATGGTAATTAAATTAACATCGATCGGGCACGAAGTCGACGCTGACATAAATCTGAGATTTTTGCGCAGAGAAAAAAAATGCTTTCAAGAATAAAATATTAGTGTTACACTGATGGTGAATTTTTTTTAGAAACACATTAACCGACTCCTACCTGTCATGACGTCTTTTGTTTTTCACTGACAAATGCTCATCATTTCTAATCGGAATTACTAGAGTTGGGTTCCTTGCCTACTTGTAGCTAGACTTCAAAGAAATAAACACATAGACACCATATCTCCATAATAATATTTTACTTTTTTAAGAATCTGTTTTTCATAATAAATGTTAATGCATTAAGTGTTTTTGCTTCTATTGATTATACAAGTGGTGGCAGACAAAAACCCCACACCACTCCACCCCTTCCACACATACAAAACGATAACTTTATTGAATTTTAGAATTATTTAAAAAGTATGGGGACAGTAACATTCATATTTCACACCCATTACTATTTGCCACATTCCGTGGAAATTGTAAATCCGTAGGTGAAATTATTGTTAAAATAGCAACAGATTCAAAATGTTAATTTAAAAATGCGACCTTAAACCCTAAGTGAAACTTTATCGTTTTTATAAAGTCTAAGACATAAAATAATTTGACCCAGATATATTTTACATAACAACATTAATTATTTTTATAAACATAAATATACATCGTACAATGCACCAACCAACATCAACAATGAGGTGATACACTTAACGAACTCTCACGTCCATCATCAAGACAAGTTGTGAGCTAGTTCACTGTAAGGTTTGTTATTTCCATTTAAATTAATATAGAAATGAGTGGCCGAGATCGACACTTGAGGATGGTATCAGATATCGTGTTAGTGGGCGCCGCGTCAAGTCGGCAGATGGCATCTGAAATATTGCTTTTCAGTCCATCACGACACGTCTGAACCTCAAGAAAATATTAACATCATGACTCCGGTCTACACTCTGCGTGGTATAATAAAGTATTAATAATGTCATGACTCCGGTCTACACTCTGGGTGATATGAAAGAGTATTAATAGCGTCACGACTCTCTGGTCTACACTCTGGGTTCGATTTATGTCTGTCGGCAGGGAGCTCGCCTGGGGTGCGACGGGTCTCATGATCGATCGCCCATAATGGACTCGGGGTTTGACTGGTATATCAAAATTAAGCGGTTGTTGTTTTATTGGTAAGAGTAACATATGTGGTGGCAGCGGGTTTTCTCTTTCTCTGTGTGTCTCTCTCTGTGTGTGTGTGTGTGTGTGTGTCTCTCTCTCTCTCTCTCTCTCTCTCTCTCTCTCTCTCTCTCTCTCTCTCTCTCTCTCTCTCTCTCTCTCTCTCTCTCTCTCTCTCTCTCTCTCTCTCTCTCTCTCTCTCCCAGTACAGATAGACACGAAATAGCCGTAGTTTAAAATGTGCTCGCGTGTCAATAAACACATATTCCTTTCCTTTCCAGCCTATTGGCAGGGCCAAACCTAGTCTAAAATACCGGGGAGGGGACAGAAAAAAATCAGTAATATAGTATCTTCTCGATCCAGATAAAAGGGATACTGTTAAATAAAATAGGCAGGATTAATGGCAGGGGAAGCAACTCGTTACCCCACATCTGTTAGTTACAACCCTGAATCGTACTATATGTAGTGAAACATTCTGTAAACATATATACTTAGATGGGCTTACTAGCCGCGGATTCTCGTCTTGATACGGACACAGATCTGTGTTTGACAGAAGCTTAATCAAGTCGCCAAGAGACACACTTTGAATGTTATGAATTCTTAGAAGTGACGGTGGAAAATGTTTTTTTCATGAAGATAAATCTATTCAGATATTGTGGATAACCATAACGATTAAATATAATCAAAAAACTACATTTTATTTATTCCTACGAGACTGTGATAGGAAGAGAAAGAATTAAGAAAGCGGTTATTATCAAATTTGTGTCCCTAGAGAAATTCTAATTTCTAATATTACTATTTTGACGGCTCGTGGGCGCTGCGTGGGGAAAATGGCTGGGTATAGACTTGTAGGTCCGCACGCAGGGTCGTAGGTTGGGAGGGTCACTAATGCTGGTACTGGCCTCGGCGGTGTTGTGGTTAAGCCATCGGGCATAAGGCTGGTAGGCACTGGGTTCGCAGCCCGGTACCGGCTCCCACCCAGAGCGACTTTTAACGACTCAATGGGTAAGTGTACGACCACTACACCCTCTTCTCTCTCACTAACCAACTAACACTGTACTGGACAGACTGCCCGGATAGTTGAGACGTATGTCCAGGACAGCGTGCTTGAACCTTAATTGGATATAAGCACAAAAATATGTTGAATGAATGTATTTTAAATGAAATGCTGATATATGTGAAACTTTTTTTTTGGTCTGTTTACTTAAAACTGAAACCGATGAACTGGCGTGTACCAAAATAACGAATAATGCTGAAACACATTTAAAACGTTTTATTAAATTTTAAACCCATACCAACTTTCATGACTTTTAAAAAAAAGGTTGTGTAAATAAAAATATTTCTTATCCACGACATTGCATATAATCAGTATGATTGCGTTTAAATATTTGACGACTATCAGTAGTTTTTAGGAGTCAACATTGACTGATCTTGAATAAAATCTAAATAATTAGGGCTATAATCAATTACAGCAAGTATACAATGATACAAGTTATATACTTGAACAATTACCTATGGGCCTACAGTTCTCAGTGAATGTGGAAATATAATATAATTATATAGTAATTAGAGTGAAATATTCAAATTGGACCCCATACCTTTTACTCACTTCCATAGTCACTGTTTTTGTTGTTTGGGGGAAGAGGGGTGTTTGGGTTGGGAGGGTTTTGTGTCTTTTTTTGGTGGGGGAGGGGGATTGTTGTTTGTTTTGTTTGTTTTGTTTGTTTTTTTTTTGTTGGTTTTTTTTGGGGGGGCACCTGATATATGTATACTACTCAAAAGAATTTAAGGGTCAAAAATTTATAACCAAATAAGTTTCAGAGTGTATTAGATTGATGATGTAAACTACACCAATTATTTATTGTTCCATATTTACAAAAAACAAACAAATAAACGTCACTGTATACAAGAAAGTCACATGACATGCTGTCAAAGTTGAAAGTTGTCAAACATGGATTTTACACATTAGAACATTCGTTTAATAGTGTGTCAATCGACCCCTGGCGCGAATACACTCGACACATCGTTGCCTCATGCTGTTGATCAGACGTCTGAAGAACTCTTGGGGAATGGCCTGCCACTCTGCCATAAGAAGTTGACCCAGATCATGAAGGTTGGCCGGAGGGGCATGGTTATCCCGAACTCTCCTGCCTAATTCGTCCCAGGCGTGCTCTATTGGGGCCAAGTCAGGCGAATATGCTTGCCAATCCATCCTGGCGATACCTTGTTGTCTGAGAAAGTCCGTTACCACCCTGGCGCGGTGGGGTCTGGCACTGTCGTCCTGCAGAACTGCCCCGCCGCCAATCTGCTGAAGGCCTGGGAGAACCAACGACCGGATAATCTCATTCAGATAGCGGATTCCATTCAGATTGCCATCCACCACATAGAGGGGGGTCCTGTGGTGGATAGAGATGCCGCCCCACACCATGACGCTGCCACCAACGAACCGGTGACGTTGTCTAACGTTAACGTCAGCGAAGCGCTCCCAAGGACGTCTGTAGACACGAACCCGACCGTCGTTGAACTGGAGACTAAATCTGGACTCATCAGTGAACATTACTCGACCCCACTGAACACGTTGCCAACAGCAGATGAAGCGTGCACCAGTGACGTCTGGCCGTTCTGTGACGTGGTAGGAGTGGTGGTCGAACAGCCTGGCGACGGCAGCGTAGATTATTGGCTCTCAGACGATTGCGTATGGTTTGTTCAGACACTCGAGTTTCAGTCGCAGTCTGCAGATTGTCACGTAATCGGCGTGCAGTGGTTATGGGTTGACGTAGAGCCATATTGGTGATGTAGCGGTCCTCTCTATTTGTAGTGCTTCGGGGTCTTCCCGAACGTGGACGATTTCGAACAGAATTCGTTGCTTGGTACCGTTGCCACAGTCGGCCAACGACACTCTGACTGACACCAAGTCTCAGAGCAACATTTCTTTGCGTATTGCCATCCTGAAGCCAAGCAATAGCCCTTCCTCGATCTTCGATAGTCAGTTGAAGTCGTACCATTGTCGAATTTGGAGTGTGTACCGTACACGAACGCAAGCTCCAATTATACGGAAATTCAGCGTTGGGAACATGGAATACACGTGTAAAGCTTTGTGCAAATGAAGCGCTTTGTGCAAATAAGCAAGTTTATGGGCCACTTAGCATGACAGTGGACCTTTCGCTTTGGGTTGCCCTAATTTTACGTGCAAATGCGTGTAAGCATTGACATTCAGAAAATTTCGCCATTAGAACTAGTAGATATATATGATAATGAATATGTAGAGGGAATGACAGTGGCAGGATTTTAATTCATTTATGGGCATGGGATTTTAGACCCACTTTCGTCAAAAGTGAGTGCTCCGCAATCAATGGGTAGGTGACCACTTGCACCGACCAGTGTCATAGCTAATATAATTGACATGGCCTGTGGGAAAATAATGTCGAAAATAGCCCATGTCTGACCCTTCAAAATCTCTTTTTAACCATATGTACGTATATATATGATAAATAAAACAATATGTCTTTAGAGTGAGAGTGAGCGCGGAAACCATGCTGTCTCATATAGGTGTGCAAACGAGCACTTTTTTCGCACTTAAAGGGACTATCGTGAGTTTTCGGTAATCATAAAGGTGATGTCAACATATATATCACGTGTAAAAACAGCAGACGTGCACGTGTGTACACTGGTGTGATAGGTTATAGGTATAATCTATGGGTAATAGTGGAAATTACGTGTCAGACGGATCGTCCCCGAGGTTTACAATCTACATGTTGTAACACGCCGATTTCATAAACGTTTATATTTTACGCTGGACCATTGCGTCTCCAATATTTGTTATAAATGTTAGGTGTACTTTTAGGTTTGTCTAGTTTATAGGTTATGTCGTGTAGTTAAGCTGAAATGTAAAACATTAAGGGCCAGGTTTACAAAGCCCGTTTATGTCTTATATATGTGTAACTACATACATTTACAATGCTTAAACACCTGCGTTTAAGAAAAACAGGTTTCGTAAAGTGGGCCCTAAATGTGTATATTCACACAGATTCTCTCCCTCAATGTGAACACTGTCAGTGTACACTGAGTGTGCGCCACATTTTGGTGGAGTGTAATCGTCTGAAAGTGATGAAAAACGATATATTTGGCAACAGAAATGTTTTGGAATCTTTCAAATTCCACCCAGAATTAATTTTGAAGTTTTTAAAACATTTTGATTTCTATACAAAGTTTTAAAATATATTTACCTTGATTTTTGTACTGTAAAAATGTTTAAAATATATTTACCTTGATATTTGTACTGTAAAAAAATTAAAAATATATTTACCTTGATTTTTGTACTGTAAAAATTTTTAAAATATATTTACCTTGATATTTGTACTGAATTTTTTTTAAAATATATTTACCTTGATTTTTATACTGTAAATTTTTTAAAAATATATTTACCTTGATTTTTGTACTGTAAAATGTTTAAAATATATTTCCCTTGATATTTGTATTGTATTATATTGTACGTTTCCCACAACTCTTTACATTGTGTTATACAATTTTTGTAACCTAATAGCCGATCTCTATTTTTGTGCTGGGGTGTCGTTAAACATTCATTCATTCACACAGACAGAAAGACAGAGAGAGAGAGAGAGAGGAGAGAGAGAGAGAGAGAGGAGGAGGAGAGGAGAGAGAGAGAGAGAGAGAGAGAGAGAGAGAGAGAGAGAGAGAGAGAGAGGGAAATGTTTTATTTAACGACGCACTCAACACATTTTATTTACGTTATATGGCGTCAGACATATAGTTAAGGACGACACAGATATTGAGATAGGAAACTCGCTGTCGCCACTTCATGGGCTACTCTTTTCGATTAGCAGCAAGGGATCTTTTATAAGCAGTTGTGGAGCACTGGCTGGAACGAGAAATAGCCCAATGCGTCCACCGATGGGGATCGAGAGAGAGAGAGAGAGAGAGAGAGGAGAGAGAGAGAGAGAGAGAGAGAGAGAGAGAGAGAGAGAGAGAGAGAGAGAGAGAGAGAGAGAGAGAGAGAGAGAGAGAGAGACTAGTATACAGTGAACGCACGCGCGCACACACACACACACATATGACGATCTTTGGGTTTATCGAGTGGGATTACACTTCTTTAAAACGTCTGTACTAGATGATAATGTTATTGCAGATTCTCGCTGCGTTCATTACACAAAGTCTAGCGAGCGTTATGCAAAGTCACGGATATTTCGCAACAACTGAACACAGCAGTCCTCTGAGCTGCACTAATCAACTATGGTAAAGCAAACTGTTCCAGTCTGGTCACACTCGGCCTTTCATGATTCACGGCATACTGATACGTCATCAGGGCTATTTTATATTAGGGACTAGGCACATCCTCAACTTCGGCACGTTCTCAAATCTATTTACGGCAAATCATTTTAAAACTATAAACTTGATTCAGACTTGTGTAACTTAGTAATTATTCCTGGGACCAATGTTGTATATTTATATAAACAGGTTTTGTTGTTGTTTATTATTTTTTTTTTTTTTGGGGGGGGGGTGGTTTGTTGGGGTTTTTTTGTTTGTTTTTTGTTATTTGTCTCTGTGGTCTTCAGATATTTTAAAATTATTTGCACTAAACTGAATGTTTCGGACGGGATAAAACGAGGACTGTTGTACGAAATAACCCATCTTCAGTAATGTACATGCACGTCTCTAGAATATACTGATGGAAAGAAGTAAGGGATCACACCGACACAAATTCTATTTCTGGTATACCAAAGTTTGTGGTATGTGTTATCCTGTCTGTGAGATGGTGCATATAAAAGATCCTTTGCTATTAATGGAAAAATGTAGTGGGTTTCCTCTCTTAGACTATATGTCAAAATTACCATATGTTTTACATCCAACAGCCGAAGATTAATAATAAATGTGCTCTAGTGGTGTCGCT
This sequence comes from Gigantopelta aegis, assembly GCF_016097555.1. Taxonomy (NCBI): domain Eukaryota; kingdom Metazoa; phylum Mollusca; class Gastropoda; order Neomphalida; family Peltospiridae; genus Gigantopelta; species Gigantopelta aegis. The sequence continues at coordinate 7,141,882 of NC_054704.1, read as the reverse complement.
AAACAAACCAAACTGTCCTGTGTCATGAAATAGAAGTTTAACGTAACCCCAGCACGAAAAATACATCTGCTATTGGGTATCAAACCATGATAAATGCAAACAAATGATGTGATGATAAACATCAATATAAAAATTGAAGACGCAGATAAAAACACAGTGTAAAGAACTGCAAAAAATACCCCAAATATCACAGATAGATTTAAATTAAAATTTAGAACAAAAGTCAGTATCATGTAAAAATTGTAATAAAAGCTCTGGATGGAATCGGAATGATTCCATCACATTTCTTTGATCAATATATCTTATCTAGTTTCTTTGAGATGAGTACACTCCACCAAAATGTGGCGTACTGTGCGAATACACTGACGGTGCTCACAGGTGGAGAATCTTTCTTCAAGATAAATAAGTGGGTTAAATAATCATGTATGACCGATGCGAGCACGACACAAGACTAGTTCATCCTTCCTGCACTGCCTATAACAGTGTCATGAAGTCAACCGTGTTACTCACATTCAGTCAACATTACATCTTTGTGTTATATATACGCATTACAACTCTCCTAGTCTAGTCTCTAATACTTATTGTTTCCTTATTTGTTTGTCTCTCAGTATACATGTTTTGGAAGAAAGTGTTCTCTCTATCAGGGGGTTCGCCAAATGTACGGTGTGTATCGTTTCGTTACCAGGAGGTCTAACTGTGATTAACTGACGTGCTGCGACTTCAAGGACACTTCAGTTCCCCTGACATTCAAAGAGAGGGTTCTTGCATCTCAATGGTCACCAAATTACATCACACCATTTTACGTCTGAAATCGGCGAGTGGTGCAGCTGCTCCCCAACAACTGTTGTATCACTGGAAGCAGCTAATTAAGGTCAGTTTGGTTTGAAGTCTTACACAAAGTTGTTGATAAGGGCAGTTCCAGAACTATAAACGGGGTGGGGGGGGGGGGGGTGGGGGTGCTAGCAATTCCGTGATTAATACGTATGCCTGGTGTGTCTTCTGCAATATTTTCTTCTCTTTACATACTTGGTTTAAATTAATATTTTATTTTCTGGATGGTGGTTATCCTATACAAATATTCTATGTGGTCAATCCTGGAACAAATTGATTGGAAACATATTTTATTGTACAAAGAACAAAAGAATGGGGCACAAGTTTGCTGCCTTACGAGGCATATATAACTTAGTCTGTTTTGTTTCACGACACCACTAGAGCACATTGATAAATTAATCATCGGCTATTTGGGTGTCAAACATTTGATAATTTTGACATATAGTCTTAAAGAGGAAACCCGCTACATTTTTCCAGTAGTAGCAGGGGATCTTTTATATGCACCATCCAACAAATTTGATAGCACATACCACGGCCTTTGATATACCAGTCGTGGTGCACTGGTTGGAACGAGAAATAGCTGAATATGCCCACCAACAGGATAGACCCCAAACCGACCGCGCACCAATGGAGCGCTTTATGACTGGGCTAGGTCCCGCCCCATAAACCTATATAAAGCATTGACCAGTGTGTTGGTAACCTCAGGGGATTCAGTTGATAGTATAAACCTATATAAAGCATTGACCAGTGTGTTGGTAACCTCAGGGGAGTCAGTTGATAGTATAAACCTATATAAAGCATTGACCAGTGTGTTGGTAACCTCAGGGGATTCAGTTGATAGTATAAACCTATATAAAGCATTGACCAGTGTGTTGGTAACCTCAGGGTATTCAGTTGATAGTATAAACCTATATAAAGCACTGACCAGTGTGTTGGTAACCTCAGGGGATTCAGTTGATAGTATAAACCTATATAAAGCTCTGACCAGTGTGTTGGTAACCTCAGGGGATTCAGTTGATAGTATAAACCTATATAAAGCACTGACCAGTGTGTTGGTAACCTCAGGGGATTCAGTTGATAGTATAAACCTATATAAAGCACTGACCAGTGTGTTGGTAACCTCAGGGGATTCAGTTGATAGTATAAACCTATATAAAGCACTGACCAGTGTGTTGGTAACCTCAGGGGATTCAGTTGATAGTATTACAGATCTCGATACAAATTCACGAAATATCGCCAGCATCAAATTACTGTCGAATTTTCTTAGCAGGTTTATCCGTTTTCACACATAACGCTATTTAAGAATGACATCAAAATATTTGTCTTGGCAAGATCGTTTGTAGGAGTATAAATTGACATTATTGCTAAGACAATGACAGAACCAGGCGAGTTATCTATAAAATGGTACCACTAACAATAAAACGCGGAAGTAAATCTCAAGGGTTCATTTGTTTGGTATGCGAGAAGCGAAAGAGTGGACTGAGTGCGTGCGCTATTCAAAATGTGATCTTTGTCGTTAAAAACGTTTGTGAATTGATGACAAGATTTACAATATTAACACGTATAAAAAACTTTTACATCTGTAAATCAACACAGACAGGACGTTGTTACAAAAACTTTGTTGTTTATGGTTCTTTTGTTGTTTTTGTCTAGGGAAGTTAACTTTGTTTCTTGTGGTTGTATTGTTTTTACTAGAGAATTTACTGTTTGATTTTGTTTGGTGTGTGTGTGTGGGGGGGGGGGGGGGGTGGTTGGTTTTTTCAGGGGGGTTGTTGGGGGGGGGGTGTTTTAAGGGGGTGACTTTGTTGTTTTAGGGCTTTTCTTTTTTGTTAATATTTTTAATCAATTAGATGCCCTTTAAATTATGATACTTGGTTTATTTGTAAATCCAGGGTGTACTGTCAGGTGTTGATCTGCATCCGTGTACTGTCAGGTGTTGATCTGCATCCGTGTACTGCCAGGTGTTGATCTGCATCCGTGTACTGTCAGGTGTTGATCTGCATCCATGTACTGTCAGGTCTTGAGCTGCATCCGTGTACCGTTAGGTGTTGAAATGCATTCATGTACTGTCAGGTGTTGAACTACATCCGTATTCGTCAGGCGTTGAACGGCATCCACGTTTTGTCAGCTGTCGAACCACATCCGTATTCTGCAAGGTGTTGAACCGCATCCGTATTGATGAGTATTATGCAGCGTGGTGCATCATCCGTCTGCATGTCTACACACAGCCGCAGGCTGTTGTACGGGATATAACATTTCCGTTAATAATTTCACCTTAAATAGTAAACCAGCCCCTGGGTCAGATCGATACGCTTGCTGTGTGTTTCGAGGACATGCTCGTATTGGGCAGACTAATTTCCTTTACACTTGGGCATTTGCTACTTCTACAGCTAGTCCTGCGATATCTCATTAAAACGCCACACTTGTAAATCACTTGACGTGTTGGTAACCCCCGAGTCCGCTATCTGCTTTCAGCAAGATGGTTTGAATAACGCGATAACCCAGGCACAAATGGATTTTCAAACCGCTGCGTTCGCACTCAATCCTATTCGATTAGCCCGCCGTCTTGTTTACCAATATTATTATGAAACGATAAACTGTCGGTCCGTAATATGTAAGATGATAAACGGTGAACCAGTTCCACAACATAAGGGCCCTGTGAAATTATTGAAAACTCACACCAATGGATGAATCCACCTCTACTTCACACCGGCACCGTGCACTCCGCCAACTACTAGTGTGGTGACAAATTAAACTTGAGTAGATTGGACATCCAGACTTCAAAAGTGTAGTGCATAACGGACAATCCATTAGGCACATTACATACTGTGTCTAGGACCTACTAAAGTTGGGGATAGTATATTTATTACATTAAAATAATGATTCAATCACTGCCAAGAGATCCTATGGCTACGTTAAATGCTTTGAGATATCGGGTTCGTTTTAGTTATATAAGATGGTTGGCAGCTGAGCGATTCTTCGTCAAATCAAAGGTATCTGTTTTACAGTAGAATGGGCACTATCTCAGCAGATATGTTTGGTCTATTGCTCTGCCAGAGCATGCTGTGTAATGGAATTTATAAACTCACTGTGGAATGTTTTCCAAATACAAGAATGTGTTGGGGAGTATTAGACGCAGACCTTGTTTACGTGCACAGCATGAAAATAAAGACAGAAACGAAAATATTATCTCATTAGAGAGAAATCGGCTCAGGCAGGTAGTTAAAGTGTCAACACTCACTAATGTGATGCAAATGGGAGGTGACACATCAATGTTTTATTACTCGGGGGGTGGGTGGAGGTGGGTGGGGGGTCTTTACCTCTATCTGGAGGTAAGCCATGTTGCAATTCCATGTAGAGATGTCTCCTCTCTTCTTTTTTCTTTTCTTTTTGTCAATTGCAATAAAATGACGAGGAATATTCATGATGTGTGCTATATTTCTAAACACTGTGATGCATACCATCAGTTAAGGCACGATCTGCACCAAGCACCATTTTAGCAATTGCTATGATGAATTAAAATTGATTATAAATGATCTTAAAACTGTATGCAAGTGTCAGCCCGTCCATACTGTATTACATCATATTTTGTTGTTATTCTGTGAGATTTTCAAACTCGTAGCAGATGTAGCCCGAGTACTCTGCCGTTCGAGAGCTAGACAGACACCTGTACGTTTAAATACCTAGGTGCTGGCGGGTTTCTTCCTGTGGTGTGTATATTAGTGCTTACTATGTAAAACTATTTGTTATCGACGAACTCGAAAATGCTCAACGTAAAGTTATTTAGCGTCAAACTGGGAATTGTTGTTGTATTAGTGCGGGAATCTTTGTCTACCGCGTGGTAGTCATCCATTCCGTGTTTTCACAATAACGATATCTCTGGCGACAGAGAGCGATTATAACCGTACAGATATCCGTCTAACTCTCGAAAGGCAGAGTACTCGGGCTATACAGCTGGCCTTTTAACCGGTACTCTTTGTTTCCGCTCAGCTAGATTAGTCCGAAATTCATATTCATTTGCATAGATGAAACAAATCAATTGGAAATGCGGTCGAGATTGCATCCCTAAGGATACTAGCTTCCTGTCTATCTGTCACTTTCACAAACAAGGCAAATACATTATCTAGTGGCACATATAGGTCTGGTATTATTATTCACGTTTCTTTGCTGTATTTTCCATATTACAACAACCTTTCTATTAGGCTAAGGAATGTTGTCGTCTCTGGGTCTTGGTAGGAATCTACTTCAGTGGCAGAGCGCTCGTTTCAGGCGGAATGAGTCGCACAATTGACTGGTAAACCAAAGTACTGGCATGTACAGTCCTGTCAATAGGAAAATGCACAAACAAATGATTTATTGCTACTGTTTCGGTAGCAGCGAGTTTCCTGGGTTCGTTATTTCGACCGAACTATCGACATAGCCATGTGTTATAAATCAAACACCAGCACATTAATGTGCTGAGGTGTCGATAAATAAACACTATTTTCCTTCCCCTTTCTTAGGTTGGTCGTGAAGCATCTCTGATGTTTAGTGGCCACGGCACGGCGACTCTTGGTTGAGAAACCCGCTCAAACCATGCGCCGGTCTCTATCGGCCGTAAAGCACTCGGAATAATATTTGTTTAACTCATCAGTTCACCCTGGAGATGCGAGCGTTGATAAATCACATCATGATGGCAGAAATCAAATAACCGTTCTACATGAGCCACCGAGAGCCAGGGCAGATCACCCTGCTACATTCCATATCACTCTCCTTGGCCTCGGCTTTCTCCAGTTAGTGTCTATATACCATTCGACGCGGAGGGGCATGAACCTCGTTCCATATGACCCCCTCGGTAAACATACATAGTGTTAATGTTTCCGCTAGGCCAAATGAAATTCACGTGTCGCTCATTTGTTGTAAATACTGTTAAGTAAACAAAGGAACGCAGGTTCATTTGCAGGTCATACACAAATACAATTTCATTTGGAGCGAAAATTCATACAACACGCACATAAATAAGAATTGAGCGACAGAATTGCCAGAAAGTAGAATGTGTTATTAGATATAACATTGCACTTTTACTGCGTTCAGACCCACCTTTTCCATTCCCAGGCTGGAAAGAATCGGTTTATTTGCTAAAGATATGTGATGGAATCACCAGAGTTACAAATAAATGAAATAACAGAAATTGTATTGTTGTTGTTTGGGGGGAGGGGTTGTTGTTGCTGTTGTGGGTCTGTGGGTTTGTTTGTTTGTCGCGTTTGTTATTGTTAATGTTTTGTTTGTTGTAGTTTTTTTTCTGTTGTCTTTTTCCTCTCTCTCTCTCTCTCTCTCTCTCTCTCTCTCTCTCTCTCTCTCTCTCTCTCTCTCTCTCTCTCTCTCTCTTGAATACATTTAGTATTTGTTTAATCTACCCCTTGCTGTTAGTTGTTTAACACTAATGATGATGTGAAGAAATGCAGATTAACTTGAGCCGTAATATAAGTTTGCTAATTAAGTCATTTACTTTAATGGTAAAGTTTGTTTTATTTAACGACGCCACTAGGGCACTGATTTTTTATCTTATCATCGGCTATTGGACGTCAAACATATGGTCATTCTGACACTGGTTTTTTTTACAGGAAACCCGCTGTCGCCACATAGGCTACTCTTTTACGACAGGCAGCAAGGTTTTGGAGTCGGTATCTGGATTAAAAATCCCATGCCTCGACTGGGATCCGAACCCAGTACCTACCAGCCTGTAGACCGATGGCCTAACCACGACGCCACCGAGGCCGGTCGAAATTATTTGAAGACAAAATCCAGTTTGGGCTTCTTACAAATAGTAAGACGACCAGAAACATTGAATATACAGACACTGAGATTCTAAACAAAAAAATATATTTAAGATGTAAGTTTAATCGTACAAATATTTTATTAGTCGGAAACATCTTACAATGCAGCAAACTCAGGAATGTCCCTTTAACGTCATCCAGCATGAAAAAAAAAAGTCGGCTATTGGGTGTCAAACTACTGTAAATGCAAAAACAAGATATGGACAGAATAACATGCCTCATATATGGGAAAACATCAATCCTTTCTTTATTTTAAGTAATAATGACCATTGTTGACTGAAAATTGTAGATATACACTTCCACCATTACTTGATGATTGATTGTCTTCGCTATTGATCCAAACAGACAATACGATGTCTAACATGGCGAAATCAAAACTTGGGAATCTGGTCGCTTTGTTTTCGTTTTGCGCCAAGATGGTGATATCACAAAATATAATTTTCTGCCACAGCAACACATACAAGACTGTCGGTTTTACAGTTTGATCTCTAGATACAAAGATAACGAAGGTTCACAGTTATATAATAACAACCTTATCTGAAGTCGCAGACACAGATTCACAGCTATTCGAAAATTGAATTAGTATTATTTCTATTACCTGCTGTAACAGCACGTCATTGTTTTGTTTACAGACGTGAGATACAAGCATATGTGTGTACAAACCCTAACCGTTGTTTTTTCCCTTTGTTGGGGGGGGGGGGGGGGGGCGTGGGGTAGGTGTTGGTAACAACAGCAGCAACAAAACCAACATCAACCACCATTATTATTAGTATAGTAGTAATTACAATAATAATAATTACAAGAGTAAAATAATAATAGTGGTGAAATGTTTTGAAACGATGCAATAATGATGTGAACTGTTATCAAATACCCCAACACCATATGCCAATTATTTATAACCCCAGAGGTAGTGAAATAAAGACAACCATTACAAAGTAATTTTGGGTGAAAAAAAATTGCTTCATTGCTGACATTTATTTCCTCAATAATACCGTGAAATTGATGCTGAAAAAGACAAATCAAGCCAACGGCCGCAGTCATTTCCGTTGATAAATGTACCATCCATCAAATTGATTTTGACGTATTCACAGCTCTACGGTTTGCAGTCTACCGTAAAGCCAATACGGTCATTAAACGGATATCCATGTAGGACTTTTCCTCCCTTTTTGCGGCATATTAAGTAGTGCAGAAAAATAGCTGGCACTAAAAATGTGTTTCCTGGTATGTTTTGTCGTCCTAATGGCCATATTATTCCACTGTTTGAAAATCAAATGATGTTCACTTGTCATTTCTGTTTCACTGCATTAGCCAGTCTCGCGAGCGTGTACAGCTTGAACCAGTTAAATAGAGCATAGAAAAACAGTCTTGCGCTTCTGAAAAACAAATTCCAGACCATTGTGAAAGTTTAAATGATTAACTAATATCATAGCACAGAGGTTCATCCAGTCCGTGGGCTTTTTAAAAATTGTTTTAGTTATTCATATGATGGATGGAGTGGGATGAAAGGGAAAAGTATGGTTGAAAAGTCATTAGGGCCAAGTCGTTATTGTGTGTATACCACCAAATCAAATCCCATAGACGACAATAGTAACATATGTGGCTAAATCTCAGCGACATACCATATACACCATGGATGTAAATACTATCACCCCTCACCCTTAAAGGGAATAAGAAAACATCGGGGGTCCAGATGCTTATTTCAGAGATAACGGGTAGCGTCTGTGACTAGCCACAAAATCGTCATGCTATTTTAATAGGACCCCGCACGTTTCAAGCACAATGACAATGGTAGTACATTGACACTAGTCCAAATGAAATGACAGGAATTGACAGGTTAGATGAACCACCATTTTATCACAACAAACACTGTCACATTTTCACCAATGGCAGGATTTGTGGTATTAACTGCTCTATCATACGTTCGGTGCACCTCAAACTTTGACCCAGCCGGATGTTATTTGGTTAAATAACACACACACACACACACACACACACACACACACACACACAAATATATATGTCCATCCCTCCGCCACAATAAAATGTTTGTTGAACCAGAGATCTGGCCAAGATTTGAAGACCTATGTGATATATTTTCTGTGGAATTGAATCGTTTATTCTTTATTTTCTATATTCTTTGATATTGTCGAATATTTCATATAACATTTTTACCTATATGTATATTACTTTTTCCCTGTTAATTGTGCTCATTGCATTTTTTTTAATCGTTCGAAAATGCCGTTCGTATACTACATATCATTGCTGCTGTAATTCCGTAGGTACACACTTCCATGAGTATTAATATATTGATTTAGCGTGAGTGTTTCTTCGTGAAACCCACACTCTCACCTCAACTCCACGCAGCAAGCCACCGCGCCATTAACTGTGTATCTGACCACTACCCAACTAGCAGGTATAAGAAGGGGGGAAAAAATCTAAATTAAAGGTTTTAACGAGCTAATTACACGAGCCAAGTGGAGCATGTTTGCGTGCTGCTCGGTGTTTCCATGTCGTCAGCATGCGCCGCAGGTGAATCTCAGTCTGAAATATTTAACAATGTGTTTTCCACAAAATAACACAATCATCTTCCACTACCGTAATAAAGCATTGACGTATTTTATCGAAATAATATCAGTCTGAAATATTTAACAGTGTGTTTTCCACAAAATAACACAATCATCTTCCACTACAGTAATAAAACATTGACGTATTTTATCGAAATAATATCAGTTTGAAATATTTAACAGTGTGTTTTCCACAAAATAGCACAATCATCTTCCACTACAGTAATAAAAAATTGCATTGACGTAATTTTATCAGTGTGTATTTCCACAAAATAGCACAATCTGAATCTTAAATATTTAACAATCTATTTCCCACAAAATAACACATTCATTTTCCATTGCAGTAACAAAACATTGACGTATTTCATCTAAATAACGCTATGTAGGTAACCCTTAGCCCGTGTACATGTGTTTTCTCAATGCACACCGTTCATTTAATTTTCAAAGCAACAAACTGGGATACCGACTTTAGTGGTATAATCATTAAGCCATCCGACCTGCATTAGGTCAGGTCAGGTCATAGGGTTTAACGTGCACATTAAGAGCAAGCTGTTGTAGCGCACGCCTGTCGTGGAAGCAAGTTCTTGCGTGAGCAAGCCCTTACTTCCAAGACAGGAAAGGGACGGGGAAAGGAAATGCAGGACTCTGGTGACTGAACGCTAATTTTGAATGGTTCGGTCGAACGTTTATCGGATTTTTTAATTTAGCCTAAAAATACCGACGTTATATGAACCTAGCATGGGTGGTGTAGGCCTGAAAAGGTCTATCATGGTTGCGGTTCGGCATCGAAGTTTGGTATCAACTGGATCATCTCTCGGTGGTTCTGTACGACGCTCAGATACTCTGGTGAAGACCCTGCGCAAGACCTCGTGTTGCGTTGTGTGGGAGTAGCCCAAGCGGACAAAGACCTGTTGACCTTCGTGCAGTGATGTTAGCAGCACCCTTTCCTACACACTAGCTCCATTCAAGACAAAGCTCCCCCGCTGGTTGTCAAATTGGTGCGGGAATAACTTCCTGGATGGCCAGCTGAGTAGCTGCTCGTAAGTGGGGCTGAAAAAGATCAAGTGTTTCCTGGTTGGTCCTGTCTGTCTAAGCCAGAGTACAGTTTATTCCTTGGCGTTTACTCCTGAGGAGTATGTGGCGGGTCTGGGGACGACCTCGGCTTCCTCTCCCGGGCCCTTAAAAGGGCCGGCTGTGGGGGTTGAACCGACTTGGGCGGTGAGGGATCCGGGCTGGGGAGTCAACCTCGATATAATGAGGTGATACCGATCTGTCTGAAGGTGGGGCTGGAGTAGCTGCCAGGTTTGGTCCCCCCCCCCCCCCCCCCGTACAGTCTCTGGCGCTCTCTTCCTTCTCTTCTTCTTCGTCTTAGTCGTCTTGGGTTGTTGTGGTTGAATCTTCGTCCCGTACACTAGGATGACGAAGGCCTTGTTCCCGATGTATGACACCCGGAATTCGGTTAACTCCCCGAACTGGATTATCGCCCCCAATGGTGGGGTAGGTCAACAGTGCAGGAGGATATATTGAGCTTCTTAACTGCCAAGTCAGGCGTGCGAGACATCTTCTGCTATCGAGAGCTGGAGTAGGACTTGCATTGGCGTACCAGGATTTTATATTGGGATCATCAACAATTGGGGAGGGGGGGGGGGCATCTACACTGCCTATGAATCGTGTTATGGGGCGACAGGAAAATAATAAAAGGTAGGGGAAGGTGTGAGTGATGTTTCCAGACGATGGTCTGGATTTATGTCGGTAGAAATAAATTACAAAACGGTAAACAATATGACACGTTTATTGTCGCCGTTTGAAAGAGACATTCCGGTAATTGCTGCATTGTAAGATGTTTCCGACTAATAAAATAGTTCTATGATTAAACTTACATATTAAATATATTTTCTTGTTTAGAATATCAGTATCTGTATATTCAATGTGTTTCTGGTCGTCTTAATATTTGTAAGAATGAATGAATGAATGTTTAATGACACGCCAGCACGAAAAATATATCGGCTATTGGGTGTCAAACTATGGTAATGCAAACAAATAAAGTGATGATCAGCATCAATATAAGAATTCAAGATCGAAATAAAAACAGTGTAAAGAACTGTGCAAAAATACAACTATCACAGATAGATACTAACTTTTACTCAAAATTTCAATTTTGTGCTGTAATGGCCATTCTCAAAGAGAATGTTACACCCCTGCACCACGGTGAGGTTACAGCACGCGCAGGGGTAATATTTGTAAGAAGCCCAAACTGGATTTTTTAGGAAATAAAATGAAATTTAATCTAGTACAAATATTAGAACAACCAGAAACACGTATAGGGTATATACTACCAAATCAAATCCCATAGACGACAATAGTAACATATGTGGCTAAAACACCTACCTGCAGCGTATCAATCAACATAAACGCCACGGATATAAATACTACCACCCCTCACACTTAAAGTGAATCAGAAAAAATTGGGGTCAAGCTGCTCGTTTCGCAAAAAATTCGAGTACTTTTTTTTTACAGGTACCTCATACATGTTTCAAGCACACGGCTACTTGACACATTGGTACTAGATGAAATAAAATTGCATTTTTTTTTTTTACCCAGGTGAAACAATTATTTTTACAACCAACACACTCACATTTATAACCAATCACAGGACTTGTGGTGTTCACTTCTCTATCAAAAGTTGGGTGCACCTCAAACTTTGACCCAGCCGGAAGTTATTTGGTTTTAGTACTACCTATAATATACAGCCACTAATATTTTATGCAGATACATGTATTTGGTATTTAATTACAATCGTTAAAAAGTCTCTATTAGTCAATAACATCTTTAAAATTGCAGCAAACTCAGGAATGTCCCTTGAATGAATGAATGAATGAATGAATGTTTAATGACACCGAAAATACATCGACTATTGGATTTGTCGTTACCTGAAGCGTACAAGTTATCCCATGATTTTAAACAATCGCCATATGTAAAACTAAAGAGTAATAGCTTGTAATAAACTACGTACCGTTACTTTAAACATTATAACGTGTGTCCAGAACACTGCTTGAACCGTAATATGATAGCACAGAATTGAAGCTAAAATTATATGTAACGAATATGGGATGCCATTTAAAGTGATTAGATGAAATTATCCATTGCCACTTACACTGGTTACAATACCCAGTACAAAGGCACAACGACTGTAAAACAAATACAATTGTATGAATTTACCGAGTAGATGTAAGCGATTATATATTCTGCGCAGCCAAAATACTGTCCCGATTTGTGTTCATTTCGATCTTTAGGGTTAGGGTTAGTGTTATATTAAAAATAAACTTTTTGTAGTATCTTATATTCTTGGATGTTACGGGTTTCGGAATAATTTCCATGCAGACAAATACAAATATAAGTTGCACAAATATTCAGTCACGGGCTTAGGCATACGGGTTCCCATTCGTGTAGGGAAGCAGGGTGGTCTTTGCCAGAGTTAAACAAAAATGACCGAATCTGGATAACACCATTTATTCATATTAACATAACTACCAAACAACTATATAGGATAAAAAACGAATGCTGGAAATACATGGTAAAAAGGTCTCAAGTTAGCACAATTTGCCTGAATATATCTTATCCTTTTTACCAGATATTTGAGGATTTGCTTCAACTTGGGGTAGGTGGGTGGCAGTTGACCCCCCCCCCCCCCCACACACACACACACACCTCTTACGCTTATGGCCACGGGTCAACACCAGGATCAAAGTTATTTACATGATTTCGTAACCCTGACAATCCTGAACGTCAAACTACTCCATATTTTGCCTGCAGTTCAGTCTGCCATTGTGCATGCTCCTATTTTCCATCTCGTTCATTAAAACTAATAACCCTTATTTGTGTCCAAGTGTTCTTGAGCAGCTGTTTGATTTACCTGAAAAAACAAAACTGTTTATGGAACAAGACGGTCGCAATAACATTATGCTCTATAAAACCGCAGTAAGGTCAGCATTTTGGCAAAGTATGCAATGAGTTTTCTATGTTTTATGCAAGACCAAGGCGACTCATGTATATTGTATCTTATCCCAGTACCTCCTGCGTCTAAAACCTTTTTCATGTTCGTTGATAATATTGGTCAATTTACCGTAAGTGTTATGCAAGAGAAGAAGACTGTTATATAATGCCATCGTTTAACGATCGATAAAGAGCACTTATCAACTGTAGTACCGGGATCTCTGCCATAGTGGTTATACCATCGTCTTTAAAGGTAGGGTCAACTCAAACAAGAGCCTTATGTGTTGGAAAGATGCATACCCGGACTTCAACACATACTGACACTTTAACAAATGAAAAATACGTAATTTTAGAGTTAATAAAAAAAACCATGATTATTCCTGCTAACTGGGGGCAGCCATTTTGTTTCGTTTTTGTGATATAGCTTGGGGCGAAGTGACGTCAGCTCCGTCCATCTCCTCTATGCACAGTGTAAACAAACGCTCTAATTTACGACAAGGCGCTTCGCTTTCATCAACCTGACTTGTAAAACAACACAAATGACTTGATAGTATAATAAACTATTTAACTAAATATATTCCAGGTTGCATCAATAGAACGAAATGGAGTTGTAGTATTTTTCTTTTTGAAAAACCAAAGAAAAAATGCATATTATTAGGCCTATTGGTAGGGTACGTTCGAGCAAAAACGACCACTCACGATACCCAAGTGATACTTTTCTTTTCTTTGGAACGATGTAATTGGTCAGTTTTGTTAATTTAGATGGGAAAGTCTACTTAATCAAGGGTTTTACAGAATTACTTACAGTAATAAAGCAGTACGGCTAATAATGCCCATTATGGTTTGAGGGGTATCCGTGCTGTTATCACACAATACCCTGTGATCTTAATAAAAGAGGCACGTCTTTTTAGTGTGTCCAGACACAGTGTCTGGGGACCGTCTAAACATACACCTGCCAATCAGGAACCACAGGTACAGGCCACGGAAAGAAACAACCAATTAACCAAGAAAACACTCCCGATTATTGTTTCAGTCCGTAGGTTAATTTATGAACAAAACATAATACAGTTATTTCAACACTTTGACAATGGTGGTTTATTTTGTATTGAAAAATAATATATAATTGGTGCTGGCTTACTAGGATGGATATTATTACAGAACATTGCGATGCATCCGCAAAAATCAGGTATGTTGTGTTTCTTCAGTTCGAAGACAAATTCCTGACGTGACACGTTAGGTATTACGTAACCACCAGCTCGTCAGAGGGCGTATTCACTGGGATGGTACAAAATGGCTGCGCCCGTGATATATAATAGCCGTCACATTTAACCGTTTTATTAATTAACTATACGATTATACTTGTTGATATTAAGCAATAATGTGTATTATATATCGTTGAATATGCATACCAGGCCAAATGCCTTAATTGTCCCCTCCTTTAAGACTGATAAGTTTCGAGTTAGCGTCCCAGTGAGGCGCCAACCTAGAACGAACATTAATGGCAATGATTAAGGGGTGTAGGGCACTACATCGATCTCATCATCACTAACCATTAACATCAAAGCATTAACCCTTGGATAAACCACTCATATAGCCGATGGATGTCCTGGACAAACATGCCATATAGTCCATTAATATGTCCTGGACAAACATGCCATATAGTCCATTAATATGTCCTGGACAAACATGCCATATAGTCCATTAATATGTCCTGAACAAAAGTGACCATATAGCTGATATATGGATTTTGGACAAGCCGACCATTTTGCCGATACATGTGTCGAGGGAAAACCTCCCGTATAGTCGATGTATCAGTTTCTTAAGTCGACATAAGCATGAAACATTAAAACGAACTATTATAGTGCATAACACCCAACTACTGTTGTTTTGAACTGAGTATGACATTAAAACGAAGACTTCTGGTGCATGTATTGTATTATTAATACGGTATTCAGAACGAAAGCTGTCACTCTAAAAGAACCGATGGTGTGCTTATAACCAACTATGATTGAAGAACGCTGTTTGTCTAGGGCAGAATAAGACGGGTGCATGTGAAGTAATGCAGCAGTTATCTGGTGTTTATAAGACCTCAAGCCGCGACTTGGGTTGCCTCCACTCACTTCCCTTTCTTTAACCAACATATTGCCTATTCGTAACAGATCCCATGACTTTGGTGGCAAGCTCCCATGGTCGATGTTTCTGGTAATGAACGGGTTAAATGTCATCCAATATCACTTGAAGCAAAGAGACGACCTGACGAGAAGACATCAATTCCACATCTTTTTAAGACAGTCGTAATCAGACATGTAGTAGAAATAATTGGCATCGTAAACTAATATCAATGACGTCATCGGCATGAAAAAAGTATCTGCAAGATATGTTTACGCAGCTGAGTATTTCAAAGGAAGAAAAAACACGAGTTTGACGGTTGATACGGTGACAACTGCTTCGAGATAATGTCTCCAGCTCTGTAATTGACTTCAACGCGACTGGGGGTGGGGTGTAGTCCGGTGTTAGAGCGCTCACCTGAGGTGCGAGGAGTTGTACGGTAGATGGACTATGTTCACGTTAGAGCGCTCACCTGAGGTGCGAGGAGTTGTAAGGTAGATGGACTATGTTCACGTCCAAACCAGTGCTCCATGACCGATACCTTAAATGAATGAAGGCATGTTTAACGACACCCCACCACAAACAACACATCGGCTATTGGGGATACTTTAAAGGCCATGTTACGTACATATTTAGTAAATTATATAATTTCTAGAATAAAATTAAAATTATTTGCCAAAATATATAGTGTACTTAATGTTACATTACATATTTTGGTTATGTTTCAGATGATTACACCCCACCAAAACGTAACGCACCGGGGAGGGTCCTTCTTAAAGGCATACTGTCACGGATTTAAGGAACTTATTTCTCTAAAAATGGATAATAAATAAAAATTACATTTATTGTTGGAAACCAAATCTAGCTATCGCATCACCTTAACTGAACCACGATGGAGTTAAATCCATTTCATCCCTTTTGGCAATTTTAGTTTTTGAATTATGGACCACTGCCATAATTAAATTATTTTAACAAAATGTCATTAATAAATGGAGTATGATGGTTATGAAGATGGTTGAATAAAGTACAGTTAGGGACAAATGAAATTATTTTTGTTCAGGTAATACATCGTTATACCATTAAATAGGTCAGTGGTCTGTGACAATATGCCTTTAAAAATAAATGTCCTAAATGTGTGCGCCTATGCGCGCACGACACAAGACCAACTCATCCGAATGTTTCACAAGTTGGTTTGCTAGTATACATGTTTTACGATTAGTAGTGCGTTACTTTTTATACACAGTATAATATTCTGGCGTTTAGTTTTGTGGTTATAACACATGCAGTCCGTGTCCAACAGGATTTAAATAATTTCAATATAAATTCTGTGTGGAATCGAACTTGTTATGGACTTTCTGCTTCAAAATGCATATCTCATTGTCGGCTTAAACGCATAACGTTACGGACTGACCATAATTTACTCTGTCTTATTTCCAAATGTGGACAAAAAATGAACGTTACATTCATTTGGGATAGCAAATCATCCAAGTCGTTTTAATTAAACCACAGTGGAGGAATTCCATGCGAACCCCGTCATCATGTTTACTTTTTCAAGCTTGGAACTCTTTTACAATGAGCTTACATTACAACAACTCATCACAAGTTCATAACTGTACTTATTCCAATGAGCTCTTCCCGGTGATAGTTGGCAGTCCTCTGTAGCGGCGAAAGGATAAAATCTCCAGTAAATGATCTCGTGAATGGCTATCCTCCTATAGACGAGGCACTATATATATATATATATATACATATATATATATATATATATATATATATATATATATATATATATATATATATATATATATATATATTCGTGGAATCAACCTCTGTTTTGCTAAACGTCCATTCGACTCTGCAGTGTGCAGAGATACGGTCATAATCACGTATTATGGTTTTATCGTTATACCTTCGCGAAAGATGAGCATATACTGCCTCCCCCCCCCCCCCCCCCCCCCCCGTGGCATTCGTCATGAGTACTGCCACTATAGCTGTCAAGACTGTCACTTCATCGCAAACGATGAAACAATAAATGTGCAAGAGTCTCACCAAAGACATGACAAAATAGGCACACGTTCAAAATATGGAATAGCGTCAGAAATCATTTTGGTCAGTTTATAGTTAGCAAATCTGCATATACAACAATACACTGAATTTATCCATCATGGTGTACACATTGTAAGATGTCATTTATTTGCAGTGGATAGAGTAGTGTTGGCACTAGTCGAAGAGGAAGGGGTGGATAGAGTAGTGTTGGCACTAGTCGAAGAGGAAGGGGTGGATAGAGTAGTGTTGGCACTAGTCGAAGAGGAAGGGGTGGATAGAGTAGTGTTGGCACTAGTCGAAGAGGAAGGGGTGGATAGAGTAGTGTTGGCACTAGTCGAAGAGGAAGGGCTGGAGGGGTGGAAAGAGTAGTGTTGGCACTAGTCGAAGAGGAAGGGGTGGATAGAGTAGTGTTGGCACTAGTCGAAGAGGAAGGGGTGGATAGAGTAGTGTTGGCACTAGTCGAAGAGGAAGGGGTGGATAGAGTAGTGTTGGCACTAGTCGAAGAGGAAGCGGTGGAAAGAGTAGTGTTGGCACTAGTCGAAGAGGAAGCGGTCGGTAGTGTAGTGTTGGTACTAGTCGAAGAGGAAGCGGTCGGTAGAGTAGTGTTGGCACTAGTCGAAGAGGAAGCGGTCGGTAGAGTAGTGTTGGCACTAGTCGAAGAGGAATGGGTGGATAGAGTAGTGTTGGCACTAGTCGAAGAGGAAGGGGTGGATAGAGTAGTGTTGGCACTAGTCGAAGAGGAAGCGGTGGAAAGAGTAGTGTTGGCACTAGTCGAAGAGGAAGCGGTCGGTAGTGTAGTGTTGGTACTAGTCGAAGAGGAAGCGGTCGGTAGAGTAGTGTTGGCACTAGTCGAAGAGGAATGGGTGAATAGAGTAGTGTTGGCACTAGTCGAAGAGGAAGCGGTCGGTAGAGTAGTGTTGGCACTAGTCGAAGAGGAAGGGGTGGATAGAG